>NC_080051.1:21819081-21994081 GCF_026212465.1 Amaranthus tricolor | reverse complement strand
AAAAGATTCATTATAATATCGTACACTGTTATTAGTCTCAATGATACACATATCGCAACCGCAAACATTTTTTTAAAATCTAATGAGTAAAAACACAAATATCCAACAAATTTTCAAATATTCATTTGATTAATATCAAGCATGATATTTTACATGATAAACATATAAATATCCTCTATCATAGATATATATTTATATATAAATTAGTTTGGTTCATTTAAAAGAAGTTAATATAATAATTGAATCAAAATGAGAATCGGGTATTATCTCTTAAAGCAAGTTTTCCGAAATACTGAGATTGATTATCATCTAGTCATCTCCTATCTTAAGCCTATCTTGTCTTAAATAAAGTAATTATTTGATAAAAGTAAAAAGGAAAATGATATATACAATCCTTAGGGCTGTATGTAAGATAGAATCTGGTATTTTAAATAATTTAATATTATTTTTTGCTTTGAAAACTAAGCATTTAATTATACTTTATTATTTTATTATGTATTTTTTTCTTGGAGAGTTAAAATTATGGTATATAAAATATTAATTATTTTCTAATTTCTATATTAAACTCTATTAAAAATTTAAAATTATTAAGATTACCGAAGTAAAAATAATGAAGATAGTAAAAAAAGAAGAGGAACAATGCATGCTTAGCTGGAGAGTGGAGTGGGGGAGACAAGTAGGGAAGTATAAATTGCAATCCAATTAAGTTATCTTTTGCAGTTATTCACATGATAAGACCATTTGTATATTCTTACCTTTTCCTAAATTGAAGATTTGTTATTTCTTAGCCTATTTTTGTTCTTTTAGTTTAGTGGGATGGATAATTATTAGGCGTTTATAAATCCTAATATCGTTCTAGAAACAAAGACACAGCAGCTTTGCTGTTCTGGTTAGTTAAACAGGAGACACAACAATAAGACTATGCAGGATCAGTTTGTTCCATTTCTTTACATGTTTATTTTTATATTTTTATAAATAAAAATTTACTAGTAATATTTTTTTCTAACCTTGGAACTTGTTATATTCACTTAATATTGATAAAAATCGTGTAACAACTATGAAATTAAATATAGTTTAAAAAATATAAGTTACTCTCGTGACATATCGTCTTTCAGTGACGATTTTTAAAAATAAATTTTATGTGTTAATAATTTGTATTACTTTTGCTATATTCAACCTATGTAAATTCAAACAAGAAAGTTACTTAAAAAAAGAAAAATAAGGAAGATTTTTTCTTGTCAATTATGTATAAAGATTTTTGTTATCATATTACTTCCTCCTTTCTCTAATATTCTTTCTATTTGGAATATTTTACCTTAAAAAAAGAGAAATTAGATTAATGTTTTTGACACATATTTAGAAGATAAAGTATGTCCATGTGAGATCTCATTAAATTCGTCTTAATGTATATATTTTTAATATGTATTTTTTATAATTTTTTATTATGTGTATTTAGAGATATTAAGGTTTAAAATTTGCTTTTAAACTATGCAAAAAGTAAAAGAAAAGAATAAAAAGAACGAAGAAAATATAAATTAAGAATATTTTTTAGAAATATTAGTTTTATAACATAGTAATCCTAACTTGCACTATATTGACCTTTTTTGTTATTGAAATCAAGGTTCTTATTTCAAATATTTTTATTATTGGATTTCATCATCACTCATACACATATATATATATATATATATATATATATATATATATATATATATATATATATATATATATATATATATATATATATATATATATATATATATATATATATATATATATATATATAGCCTAATACTTAAATGTGGAAACAGTTTTGAAGAACTGAAGGCTGATGTTATTCCCGAAAACTTAAAAGAAGTTGCTTTTATTTATCACTCTGTTTTTGTAACATTTGCTATAAGGATAAAATTAAAATATGAATAAAAGTGAAATTAAAAGTGTGATAAAGATGTAAGAGCAATATTTGAATCAGATGAAAAAATGGTGACGACACCTGGGCCGTAGCTAGGCAGTCGTCCTATTTTCATGATTTTTGCGACGTTCAGTTGTCCAGTTTTCAGTTAGCGTCCGCTTTTGGGGCCGTCGCCAAGCTGTTGTTAGGATCACTTTTTGCCAATTTAGCGATCAAAAGACGATCATAAGTGATGTCATCATTTTTTATTTATTTATGGTGTTCAATGTTGAATGTTGAAATGAGATTTAAAAGAGAGAGTCATTATTTAAAATAAAAATGTAGTAAACTTATGGAAGTGAGGAAGTAGATGGGAGTATGTGTTGGATTAAGGTAGGAGTATAGAGTAGTTAAATTAAATCAAATTTCTAAAATGTTGAAAATTCAATTCTGAGCCAAAAAGGTAAGTCCTAGCTACTAGGACTACTATTTAGTTCAAAAGTTTGTGAAATAAAAAAGAAAAAGAGACTGATAAAGTAAATCAAATTCTCTTCGAAAGGTACATTTTTCCGTTTAATGTCTCTCTTTATATTGCCTTGTCAATAAGTATATTATCTGTATACATTGAAAAAAATACAGTACAACTTTGAATACACAAAAATGACATTAGTTTTAGTAATTATTTATACAAATTTGGTGGAGGAAACGGGAGGGATCAAGGATATTTGAATTCATAATATTAAATAAAATAAACGTCTACGTATTTTAATTGCAATAAGACTGTCTATACTTTTAGTAATTATTATTTAGTCACACTAGTTATAAAAGCACCAACTTGATAGGAAATTGAAACTTATTTAAGAGATGTATTTTGTGTTATATAGCATAATAATTGAGGACATTCAAAGAACTTTTCTTAATACAATAATTTTCCACTTTAGTGATTCGAGTTACACTATAAAAAAAAAAAATAACTTATCGACTCAAAATCTTTTTCTTGTTATTTTGGGTTAAATTCTGAAATAGTGCTTACGGACTAGTTTCCGTCTAATTCGGTAGTCGGAATTTCCGACTAACAAAAGTTAGTTGAAAAATCCGATTGTTTTCCTACTAAAATGAATTTCCGACCATTTTGATCCTACTACCCCAAAATAGTAGGAATTCAGTCGATATAGAGCTATACCAACTAAGTTCCGACTGTTTTGGTTAGTCGGAATTGCCCCTTTTTTGTAGTGTTATGATTTTTGAAAATTTATATATATAAAAAAAATAATAAAAAAAAACAATCACCCAACCTGTTCAAGCACCTTCAAATTTGTTGTAAAATAAATGATTTATGAATGAGAAAAAGACAATAGTAATTATAAAGCTAACGAGTTTTTTATATTTGCATTGCTTTGTGTTTTCATTTCAAAAATTTTGATTTGTGTTAGAAACTTAACGCCCAATGCCATTAATTATAGTAATATTGGCACTAGAGATGTGCAACGAGACGGGACCCTTTGGGACACAGCCCATTTTTAAAATAGCCATTTTTGGGAGTGGCGGTCCCATTATACGTTCAGTATTTGATCTATTTTAAGTTATAACTAATATTTTTAAGGTCAAAATTAAATTTTTAATTGATCATTTTAAATTCTTAATTTATCATTTTTAGATCAAAATTGAAAATTTTATAACAAAACAGTCATGAATTTTTGATCATTTCCAAGAGCATTCGGTACCGAATCATTTGGCAAACATAACTCTAAATCGACAATTCCTCCGGTAAGCAAACACTACACCTATAAGTCTAGAATTTTATTTCCAAGTCCATTATGAACAGAAATTATTGAGGGAAGAACGATATCACTATTATTGATTGATGGTTAAAAAGTACAATGCTCTTATGTTCCATTATAACCATCATGTTGCATTGAATAAGATTACTTGTATTATGCAATGTTTTTTAACACTATTATTAAT
This sequence comes from Amaranthus tricolor, assembly GCF_026212465.1. NCBI lineage: Eukaryota > Viridiplantae > Streptophyta > Magnoliopsida > Caryophyllales > Amaranthaceae > Amaranthus > Amaranthus tricolor. The sequence continues at coordinate 21,990,225 of NC_080051.1, read as the reverse complement.
ATTATTATTGACCATTTATTTGTTGTTTGAAATCATCCATAAAATAACACCATTTTATTACCTCTATTCTGAAATTGTGAAAACAAAACCATATTTAGGTAGAAATTGATTAGTTCAACGTCAAAATTGATCACTTATAGGTCAAAAATTAAAATTAAAATTTTTTATTTTAATTGATCTATTTAAGGTTTACTTTAAGTTGAAATTGATATCTTTAAAGTCAAACCTGATACCTTTAATGTAAAAATTAATTTTTTTTCCTTTAAAGTCTGGGAGACCGGCCATTTTTATTTTTCAATTTTTTGTTTTAGGCGGCTCATGTTGACTGCCTCAATATGAGACCATCGCGTCCAAGTTTTTGTCTTTTTTAAAGGTCAAGTTCGTCTTAAATGAACAGCATTTTTAAAAAACCGAGTCTGTCCAGAAAATAAATGGGTCAAATTAGGCTTTAAACGGTCGACTTCATATTAGACAGAAAATTTCCCAATAGTATTGTTAATGATCCCTTATCACTTGACAAATAAAGTATTTTACAATTGCAACTCTAAATGTTTACTAACACCATTAGAAAAAAGATTTCAATCTTCTATTTGATAGTATAAGAAGCTTACATTTGCAATCTTTTGATTGCCATATTCTTGCTAAAATTTTGAATTGTCTCATCAAACGATTGGTTCCGTTAAATTGTTTAAAAATAGTAGAATCTTTTACTCTTGGGATTTTGAATGAATGACTTTTACAGTTGTAGTCAAATCAAATATCAGCAACATAAAAAGCTTCGGATATTATGTAGTATAATAATTAGATTAAAAAAAAATAATTGCTATATTGAAATTAAAAAAAATTAATAGGAACGAGCTAGGCAGGTTAAATGGGCTGTTGACTCTGCCCAACCCTAAAGTTTTTTATTTTACCTAACTCGACTCGTTCCGGCCAATAAACACTTCTTACTGGAACTAGTTCATTCCTTATGTTTAATCCAAACAATACATGCTTTTTATAGGGTTGCATTGTTAAAAACATTAATCTTGAAAAATCTATATCTAGATTATTCCTAAGAAAATATGTAATGTAAATATCTAGACAAATATAGGATATGACTAATAATCACCTAAAAGAAAATCTAGGAGAAATAATCTTAGAATAATCTAGATTATAGTTACAACTAGTTAAAACTAGAGAATTCTAGTGCATTACACAAATCGACATACTAGACCTATAAATATGGATATACGTAAGCAAAGCATTTCCAATTAATAACAACCAAACCATTTCACAAAAGCATTTCCTCTTATACAAATTAAACATCACATAATATTTATTTTCCAAATATTAAACAAAATAAGTAACCCACTACTACTTCCACCTAAACATTTCTAACATTTGATATCAAAGCCATATTAATCCAAGTCTCCAATTTTCATCCATCATCCAAACTCCATATCAATACAAACTCCTCATCAACTCAAATGGCCTCCCCTACTCCAAACACAAACATTTTTAATCCCCAAGTTAATTAAGTACCAATATTTAAGGGGGAGAAATTTGATCAATGGAGCATGCAAATGAAATCAATTTTCATCACCCAAGATATATGAGAAATTATACAAGAGGGATATGCAAATGATGCTAATGAAGAGGCTTCTTGGGATGAGACCAAAAAAGGTCAATATAAACAAAATAAAAGAAGGGACATTATGCCCTATCGATAATATATCAAGGGGTAGATGAAACAATCCTACCAACAATCATGGCTGCTACAACGGCAAAGGAAGCACGGAGTATTTTGGAGACAAAACATAGAGGCTCGATAAGGTTATACTCTTTAAACTTCAATCTTTGTGGGGTCAATTTGATACCCTTCAAATGTTAGATAATGAATCAATTCAAACATATGTTGATCGAGTCTCGAATATTGTTAACCAAATTCGATCTAATGGAGACACAATTAAAGATGTGAAAATAATTCGAAAAATATTAAGAACACTCACTAAAAATTTTGATCACATAGTGATTGTTATAGAAGAGTCTAATAAAGATTTAAGATCACTCACCATGACTGAGCTAATGGGCTCTCTATTAGCTCATGAATAAATTAAAATTCTCTAATAATGGAGAAAATAAAAATATTCATGATAAACATTTTCAATCAAATAGAGGAAATTATAATAACCGTGGTCGGAGGAGAGGAACTTATAAAAATCAAGGGAGTCGAGATAATAATTCATATTGCATATTATGCAAGAAAAATGGTCATAACACAAAAGATTGTCAGTACAAATGCAAAAAATGTACACGACACTCTCACTTTGAAAAAGACTGTTATTTCCGGCAAAAATAAGAAGCTAATTTCACAGAAAATAATGACTTTAATGATCAATTGTTCTACACATGTTTAAACGCTCAAGAAGAGCAAAATGACACATGGTACATAGATAGTGGTTGTTCCAACCACATGACCGAAAGTAAAAATTTCTTTGTCAATCTTGATAAAAATATAAAATCACAAATAACACTTGGTGATGGGAGTAATAAAAAAGTTTCCGGAAAGGAAACACTTGTTGTTAAAACAAAAATTTATGTCCCTAGGCTGACACAAAATTTATTAAGTGTGGGACAATTAGTTCAAGAGGGCTATATCGTAAAATTTGATAATAATCAATGCCACATATATGATAAGAAAAATGGGCAATTAATCACAACCACTAAAATGGCTCTAAATAAAATATTTCCACTTAAAATGCAATTAGAGTCTAATATTGCCCTCAGTACAATAGTGGATTAATCCACCTCGTGGCATTTGAGATTCGAGCATTTAAATTTTGACAGTTTATAAAGTTGTTAAAAAATAGAGAAACAGTGATTGGGCTACCACTAATCACTAATGAAAGGAAAATTTGCGAGGGTTGTATCTATGGCAAAATGCATAGATCACCATTTTCAACCTCATCTTGGAGGGCCAGAGCTCCATTAGAACTTGTCCATGCAGATATATGAGGCCTTACCAAGAATCCGTCTCTTGGCGGAAAAAGATATTTTTTGTAGATTGTTGATGATTTTTCACACATGATGTGGGGTATATTTCCTGGAGAAAAAATCAGAAGCATTATCCCACTTCATGCAATTTAAAGCCCTCACAAGAAAAACAAAGTGGGCATTCAATAAATGTTTTACCAACCGATCGTGGGGGAGAATTCACAAGTAATGAATTCAACAACTATTGTAAATAACACGACATAAAAAAGGAGCTAACAGTCAAACCCACACCACAAAAAAATGGTGTGACAGAAAGGAGAAACAAAATAATTGTTGAAATGGCTCGTAGTATGATGCAAGGAAAAAATCTACCTAAATATTTTTGGGCCGAAGCTGTCCACACAGCTATTTACATCCTCAACAGATCTCCCACAAACGCAATTGGAAGCATGACATCCTACGAAGCTTGGCATAAACGAAAACTAATGGTTGAGCATTTTAAAGTTTTCGGGTGCATTGCATATGCCCACGTCCCGAAGAAAATCAGGATAAGTTAGATGGAAAAAGAGAAAATTGTTTCTTCATTGGATACAGTGACGAGTCTAAAGGATATCGTCTCTATCAGCCCGATTCTAAGAAGTTGATCATCTCAAGAGATGTCATCTTCGACGAAGGAGCGCAATTGAAATAGAATGAGAATGATCCAGAAATTCCAGTAGTAGTCATTCCACTACCAAGTCCAGATCAGGATGAAGGCTTAAGTCAGTCACCAACTCAAACATCAAGCAAACCAAGATCACCATCAAGCAACCCAAGATCACCATCAAGCTCAATTCCATCACCAGAATCAAGTCCAACACCAAAAATTCGACGATCACATCGAGATCGGCGTCCCCCAGGCTACTTAAAGAATACCAGTGCAATCATGGCACTCTTTACATGCAAACCAAAAAACTTTCAAGAAGCAGCTCGAGAAGAAAAATGGATCGACGCCATGAATAAGGAGATCAAGATGATAGAGAAGAATGACACATGGAAGCTCGTGCAAAAGCGACAAGACATGGAAGTTATAGGCCTCAAATGGGTCTACAAGACCAAGTTCAATGAAGATGGTTCCATCCAAAAACACAAGGCACATCTCGTAGTAAAAGGCAACTCACAACAGCCTAGCATCAACTTCAACGAGACGTATGCTCCAGTTGTCCGCATGGAAAAAATTAGGTCAGTACTCGCCCTTGCTGCCAAATTCAAGTTAACAGTTTATCAATTAGATGTCAAGTCAGCATTTCTCAATGTGGAGCTAGAAGAAGAGGTATATGTTGAACAACCACAAGGATATGTAATCAAAGGGAAAGAAGACAAAGTGTATCGCCTTCGAAAAGCCCTTTATGGGCTCAAGCAGGCTCCTCGAGCAAAATCGATTTCTATCTTCTCCAAAATGGGTTTAGAAAAAGCCCAAGTGAGCCATTACTCTATATCAAAACTCAAGGCTCAGATTTTCTCATCTTATGCCTATATAAAGATGATCTTATCTACACAGGCGCCAATTCGAGTATGATAGATGAGTTCAAGAAATCAATGATGTCAAAATATGAAATGACAGACCTCGGAGCTATGAAATACTTCCTTGGCATGCAAGTAAAGCAAAGTCCAGATAAAATATTTCTCTCACAAGAAAAATATGCTGAGGATATGCTCAAAAAATTCAACATGAGCAATTGTAAGCCAATGGCTACAAATGAAAAGCTCTCCAAGAATGATGGCAAAGAAAAAGTGGATGCATCACTCTACCGAAGTTTGGTCGGATCTCTCATTTATCTTACAAATACGAGACCCGACATTTTTCATACAGTCAGCATCATTTCAAGGTTTATAAGTGAGCCAAGCAAAGCTCACTTAGCAGCTGCAAAAAGGATTCTCAAGTATATCAAAGGAACGAAAAGCCATTGAATAATGTACGAGTCCGAGATTGACTTCAAGCTCACAGGCTACACAGAGGGCGACTGGGCCGGAAGCATCGATGATCGAAAAAGTACAAGCGGATATGTGTTCCAGTTGGGATCCAAGTCTATCTCATGTTCATCAAAGAAACAAGCAACGGTAGCACTATCATTATCAGAAGCAGAATACATATCAGCTACAAGCTCGGCATATGAAGCTGTATGGATAAGAAGAATTATAAACGATCTACAACAAGAGATAGAAGATCCAACTACCATCTATTGTGACAATATGTCAGCCAGAGCTATGACAAAAAATCCAGTCTTCCATTGTCGCACGAAGCATATCGAGATACGACATCACTTTATTTGAGAATTGGTCGAGAAACAAGAGATCGAGCTACAATTCTGCAGGACGGGAAAACAAATCGTGGATATATTTATCAAGGCACTTCCAACAAACAAATTCTTCCAATTTCGACGTCAACTCGAAGTTTAAGATTTTTCAGATTAAGGGGGAGTGTTAAAAACATTAATCTTGAAAAATCTATAAGCATTAGTATCTAGATTATTCCTAAGAAAATATGTAATGTAAATATCTAGAAAAATCTAGGATATGACTAATAATCACCTAAATGAAAATCTAGAAGAAATAATCCTAGAATAATCTATATTATAGTTACAACTAGTTAAAACTAGAGAATTCTAGTGCATTATAGAAACCAACATACTAGGCCTATAAATATGGATATATGTAAGAAAAGCATTTCCAATCAATAACAACCCAACCATTTCACAAAAGCATTTTCTCTTATACAAATTCAACATCACATAATATTTCTTTTTCAACTATTAAACAAAATAAGTAACCCACTACTACTTCCATCTAAACATTTCTAACATATATCTTATCAATGAAAAGATGTAGATGCCCCAACATTATGAAGCAAGTAACAAATCATTTTGTCAATACATAGAGCAATACATCAGTGCGCAAAAAATATGACGAAATAGAAAGATGTACTCAGACAAAGTGCTCAAATGAGAAAAAAGTAATCAGACTAGTGTTTCTTTGCTCGAACGAACATATTGTCATTCAAGACTACTGCCTCTTGTTGTATCATTAGCTCAAATGTACTTGATTACTCTAAAATATCCAACAAAATCTAACTTCAAGCCTATAAGCCAACACATTACCTTCCACAATTATTGTGAGGCAAAAAAATGCTATTCATAGTTTTTTTTTTTGACAAAAAAACACATTATAAAATAAATCAATTTTATATTAGAATATTGCATCGATTTTCATTTGGTATATATACTATCACGATCTTCTTCTAGTACAAGTCTAGGATATGAAGGTACGATTGTTGGTGTCCATTGGCAAAGTTCTTGAATTCAAGTTTCATTCTACATTACTTCTTAGCTTGTCATATACAACCAACTTCAATTGGTGATCTCAATTGTGCTTCGTGGTACTATTTATTGGTCTCTGGTTACGCTTTTTCCTAAGAGCATGATCACGAAGAAAATAAATATTACATGTAAATCCTATATATGGCATGATTCTATATAGCTTTTGATCATGAAGAAAATAAATGATTTTTCCTAATTATTGGATTATTCATCAAAATCAAAACCAACCTTAGGGACCAAAATTGGCTTGAGTCTATATAGCCTTTGATAAGTTAGCTTGCTTGAGAGGTTCGCCTTTCATCTTTGTTGCTCTTTGTTCAAGTTGGCTTAATAATTTATTTTCAAATTCCCAAAAAAACAATTGTTATGCTAAACAATTGAGCATATAAACAAGGACTTAACACGAGGCATAAAAATTCCCAAATGATCGGGAACCCAAAGTTGCAAAATTAGATGCAAATATTGAACCTTTCAAGTATTATACTTTTTCACTTATTTTCAAACCAGCTTTTAGGTATATTGTTTATTATTTTATGGTGTTTTGTATATTGCAATTATTATTGAGAAAAAATATAGTTATTTATTAGATTTTGTTTTGTTCATTTTGTCGCATATTTTTATAATATTAAATTTTTTTAATTTTTTATTATATACAAATTCAATATATAAATAATCTGACAAATATATTTAACTATTTAAAAAAAATATTTAAGTGCAAATAAAAACTAATTAAAAAAGTATTATCTTTATTTAAAGTGGCATTTCTTGAACTACTAAATATCTTTGAGAGTTGCCGTTACAAGCGAAGCATCTTTTTGATCACTAAATCTATAAAAAGATCAAAGCAAGTAATTTGCTAAAGGACACAACAAGTACTTTATGACTTCGAAATTCGAATATTAGTTCTCCAACAAATGGAAAAAAAAATTACTTATTTGCTCTAAACTCAATAATTTCCATTTATTTTGTAGGAGATTTCAGACTAAAGATACTAGTAAGAAATTAACTCAACTAATAATTAAAGTTTCATGATATATTTTATATTCTATGATCACACCCCTCACACTAAATTCCTTTGGACTATAAATATGAACATAAATTCTTGTGAGAGACGCTCTTTTTAAGAGACCATGTCTAACTGGGCCGGCTCATAAGAAAAATGTTGAGTAAGAGTAGGCATTAAGCTTTAATGAGTTAGTCCTGAGAGACGTCTCTCAAAGAGACGGCCTCTCAAGAGACCGGCTGAAATATGAATGCTAAACATGTCATCCACATGTATGGTGTAAAATATTCTACTTGACTAAGGAATAGATGAGATTCCGATTTGAACTCGCAGCCTTTCTATGACTTGAGCTCTGATACTTGTTAAAGAACTAACTCGGCTAAAAGGTTAAATTGATGGTTGAAACCTCAAAAATATGTTTTATACTCTATTAACTAACTATAAAACATATATATTATGAGGTTTCAACAATTAAATTTCTTGATAGTAAACGAATAATAATTTTTTTAATTGCAAATAAAAATTGTTTATGTGTGTACATAAAATGGCGTGCTGTTCTATAGACTAGATTTATACAAACAAATGAATTCCTAATGAACTTTATTCTATATAAAGAACTAAGAAAAGAAAATCGTAGGGTGTCCTTATTTGTCATGATTCACATTATGAGTTCCCTAGCTCATTAGCTTGTCTTCCATGTTCCTATAATATTACTACACTTATTATTATTATTATTAATATTATTATTATTATTATTATTATTATTATTATTATTATTATTATTATTATTAATATTATTATCCTTTCATTTAACTTTACACTATTTTCTTTTAGCAAAATATTTTCAATATTTCTTTTTATTTACATTCACAAGACATGTTTATTATTTTTCTCTGTTTAGATGTTATCTATACAGTTTCAATTAATGTTTTAATTACTTTCTTAATTTGGAAACCGTAAAAAATCATAATTAGGTGTGGCTCAATTAGTATTAATGAAAACTAGTCTTAGCCTTTTAAACTAAACAAAGCCAAATGATGAGATTAATTTATTAATTAATTAGTAGTAGTAAGAAAGTCCAAAACGAGTGTAATTAATTAGTTTAATTAATTAATTAATTAATTAAACCCACTTGAACTTGTTGTGTGCGCATGTGCATGTTAGAAAAAAAGGGAAGAATTTTGTGTGTTGGTGGGCTAGTCTTAATATGCATAATAATGATTGCACTCGTGGCTCGTTTAACTTTTTCTAGAGTGAGAAAGAAAAATTAAATAAAAGATTGGATCCCTTCGCCTTGTAGTTGTAGGTTTGGCTACCAAGAAAAAATTAAATAAATTTTGATAAAGTAAGATTTGGTTTTCCTTATTGATTGATTGATTGATTTATGAAAAGGATTAGAACAAATCAAAAAGTGGAATTGATGGACCAAATTATAATTAAGTATCCTCATAGTATTTAGTTACTACTCTTCCATATTCAGTTTGTATAACAAAGGACTATTAATTACAATATTTAGTTAAAATTATTGGCTCAGCTCAGAAGTTGAAAATATTGATTTATAAAAGATTTTTGGTAAAAATTATTTATTATTTATTTGTTTATTAAAAATTAAGTAAATCAAAAGCCAAAATAAAAGGTTAGCTTTTTGTTGGCTTACAACTTTAATGTCATTTATCATTTTTTTCTTTTAGTTATATTTGTCAACCAAAAAAATAAAATTCAAAAGGCAAAAGCCAAAAATTGCAAAACATTTCATTATTGTTAAATTTGTTTTATCATGATAATATTAATAATACTTCCTTCGTTTTTTTTGTTTGTCCACTTTAAGTTTTTCCATTTTACGAGAGAGAAATTTAAATTTGATTTTTAAAGTATATATTCATGTGATTGTCTTGATGCAAAGAATTTTAATATTTAATTTTTAGAATATCTTATTATACGTACTATGAGATATCAAGGCTCAAAATTTACATTGAAATACGTAAAAAAGTAAAGTGCACAAATAAAAAGGAACAGAGGGAGTAATAGTTTTAAAAATAAAATAATAATAATAATAATAATCCCTCCAATACATAGAAAATGGGACATTTACTTTTGCACACTAATGAATATACTTATTCAATGCTTAATATCTTTTACTATACATAACGAAATATTATAAAAAGTGGATATTAATAATCTTTGCATTGAGATGAATCAAACATGATCCAACATGACTATGCTTTAATTTATAGATTAAGAATACATTACAAATTAAGATTAATAAGTAAATAGTGTTAAAAGGTAAATGTCTCATTTTCTATGAATTAGAAGGAGTAATAATAATAATAATAATAATAATAATAATAATAATAATAGGAGTAATAATCTTTAAATAGATTTCATGCTTTTTTGATATTTCTATTCCTTCCCCAATCCCCACCCCCTTCTTCGTCCCTTCAAATTCACGTTAGATATAATGATGGCAACTTTATTTCTATTTATTCTTATGCATATAATATATAGTTAATTAATCATATGAGTATAAAATTATTTGATTTAGATTATATAGTTGTAATTTAGCTAGTTTGAGGAAGCTACTATGACACTTCTTTGCTTCCTTTTCCAGTTCGAAACATTTTTGTACCAAAGCTAGTTATGTACGTTCGCATACTATATGTTTTATATTTTTAGAACTTTTAAATAAAAAGGGTATGTTTAAGCATTAGGCCTTGGGTAAAAGCTGTCTAAGCAAGGCTTTTGAATACTTTATGCAATTAAATAGGTAAAACAAAAACAATTTCAACATGAAATTTCTTCTTTAAGGAATGTTTTGTTATTCTGTAGACAATTTTTCAAGCTGGCCAACATAAAACACTGAGGGTTAGATTTCTCTTAAATTTTGCAAAAAAAATAAAAATTCTATTTCTAAATAATGATAAATTGATAATTCATTGAGACAAAGTACAACTGGCAAGCAAAATCTGAAAAGTTCTATGAAGATTTTGTGCAATTTTAAAAATTATGATATTTTTTTTAATAATTTTATATTTTTAAATATTTAACATATAATACATAATTAATATTGAGACCTTTAATTTTCCGAGGCCCCGAACATATTGAACATGCTAATATATATACTACAATTTACTTGTTTAGAGAGAACTAACCTGATTTACTAAACCTTAGCTTTAATTGAAATTTTTAAAAAAATTGTAAAGATAATTTTTGCAACTTTACATTTTTAAAAGTTAGTTTTCATTGAAAAAAAATAATAAAAGCTAATATATTGCAAATATATAGATTAGAGATGTTCATGGGCGGGCTATCCGCTAGGCTCGACCCATCCAGCTCGAAAAACAGGCAGGTATGGACAACGTTTTTCAAAAAAATTTAAAGTTTGGATGGATAATACCCGCTCGTCAAGATAAATGGGCGGGTAGCGACACCAAAAAAGTACCCGCAGGTATACCCGCCCGCCCGCTTAGTTTAATATATTATTTATTAAATAATTAATTCTATTAATTATTAATCTAGTACTACTACATGTCCCATACCCAACTTTAGTAATTAATACCCATGCCCAACTTTAATTTATTACTCTTGTACTAGTATTGGGGTTTGTTTATTTTAGACTTTAAAGTTTCTAATTCTACCGTCACTATTCAATGTTTTTAACCCCCAAAGCACCCAAGCAGTCGATTATCAACGTTCAAATAAGTAGCCTACTCCACCTTTTATAATCAATATTCATGTAATTTGAGTATTTTGCGACTTTATATATATTTAGAGTATTTTAGACAACACATTGTATTTTAATTGTTATTAAAACTTAACTTTCCGCCTACCTGCGGGTCCCGCCCACTTTAAAAATTAGCGGGTAGTGACAAAAAATATGCCCGCAAAATGCGGGCGGGCTTTTGAATATTTAAGCCTGCGGGTGAATATTTAGGTGCTACTCGGTCCGCTACCCCTCCAAGCTTACCAGCTCTAATATAGATGGTTTTACATAACCTTAAAAAAAACTACAAAAATATATATATTTATGACTTAATTAACATTCAAAAGATAGTTACAAAGAACTCTTCGTATCAATAAATATAGCATACTCATTACTCATTAGTATCGTGTCCCTTTTGACAACAAAAACACACAAAAAAAGTTAAAAGAAAAAAAATTATAAAACTACTAATATAAAAATTCGTAATACACAGAAGTTTTTAATATATTAACAAATTATAAAATGATTTTTAAACAATGATAAAAGTATAAATTATATTACCTAGTTTAATTTTTGATATGTTAATAATGTAATAGTTTGAAAATAGAGATTAAAATATAAAGAATGATGCAAGTATACGTACATATATTTTGTAGTTGTAGTATGAAATAATAATTAGATTTAATAAGAAATAAAAATGTTTATGTCAAAATAATAGTATAGAGGTTTTAAAGGACTTCTTTGTATATGTACAATATTCTCAGTATGATGATGCATTTCACTCTTCTCGTCACATGTGAACTTTCTCAAACCTTCTATAGTCACTCTAGCGATGCAAAATTATAATTAAAAAACAAGCCTAGAAAAGAAAATCTGCATTTTAATTTTATACTTAAAAAAGTTAAAAAATGGTAGGTGTAACTTCTACTAGTATTTTTGATATTAAATCACTTTATAAATTAATTCAAAGTTATGTTGGATAATTAGCAATTTTTATCTCATAAAAACACCTTATAAAAATAGTAGGTTTAGCTTCTAGTTTTTCTCATTATTCACTCCCTTTCTTTACCTTCCCACCCTCTCCCTTCCCTTTACATCCCACATTATTATCCAAACAAATTAAGTGTTAAAGATGGCATAGTTTATTTTCTAAAATATATTTAATTAAAAAATTAAACTGCCATTTTTTAATAAAAACTTTAACTTCAATAATCACCGAAATTTTTGCTTCCTTCATTCGACTCTCTAATTCAATAAAAACAAAAAAAATACAAGTGATAAAAAGTTAGCACAAGCATGAAGTGTATACATTATCTATTATTGACATTTGTCATGGCTTCCTAGGGCTTTGTATCATAGATTAAAAATAAAAATCATGACAAATAATACTCTTTATTCACGTTTACATATCAAAATATTAAACTTTAAATGTGAAGCCATAGAAAAGAAAAGGCTCCTCTCATTACAGCCCTTTTATCCTAATACTCCATAAATCATCCCACTATATATGCATAGTGTAGCTAGGTTGAGTGTAACCTAATTTCTTTCATCGAATTCACCCAAAAGTAACCCTATAACATCAAATGCTTTTATAAAGTTTTGTACAAATTTGGTCCATATTATTTTGATGCATCAATTAAATAATAGTAAGTATTATTTTAATATTTCATCCGTTTAATTATGCATGCACCTGATAGCAATATTTTCCCACACAACATGTCACAATCAATTTCAAGTAGTTCGAAACGAATGTAATACCTTTTAAGTTTATAGCACACTAAAATAGTATGAACCAAGTCTATACAAAACTTTCTCGTTTTTAAATGCTAATAAAACTACTTGTATACACGTTATTTTGTAATTCGCATTATTAATTTGACACAAGTGTATAGAACTTTATGTACACAATGTAAATAAAATTTGATTTAAAATTTTAATATTACCATCACAAAAATTTTGAGTCTTGGCTTAAGTGGAGCATGTTTTACTTTTTTCAGAGAAACCAAAATTTAGATCTTGCTAAACACTCTTATTCTCTTAGCCTAAGTTGTAACTCAAAAAAAAGTTTCGTTTCTTGTTTTTAATGACAAAGTGAATCATAACTTCAATATAGCCCTTACTCAAACCCCTAAACCTAACCAAAGAGCAAGGAAAATAAAAATACTTCTTAAGCTAAGGTAAAGACTAAAAAGTAAGGAGTAGACATTACACTTGAAAAACCCTAAAAAGAAAACAACTACCATTTCAATATGCATAAAGTGCATAAAATCTTTTTTTTTTTTTTTTAATGAAAAAAGTGCATGAAAATATTGATTACTAATAAGAAGACAAGTATATAAGTAGCATGTATGGTTTGTCTAAACATGATTCATTTTCATCCCAATCAGAAAAAAAAAAGCCAATTTGATTCATACAAATCCGTGACGTACGTCCATTATATAAGTAAGCAAATCCCAAATGCATTTTCTTCCTATGAAGCGACTCAACTAACAAGTACTCGATCATGCATGCACTAAGTCAAATCCTAACTAAGTGGAGCTTTTAATCTCCTCTTTATATTCAGTCATGAGTATCTTTTATATTCACCATGAGTATTTTAGTTGACTTTTGACATTATTTATTAATTATTCTTAAGTTGCATTATGTATTCTTAATCTATAAGTTATAACATAGTCATGTAAAATTTTATTTGATTCGTATCAATATAAAAATTAATAATATCAACTTATTATAATTTTAAATTATATACAATTAAAAATATTAATGATGAATAGAAGGAAGTATATTTGATGGCTTCCAATAAGTAAATACACTTAAGGAGAAATGTAACACCTATTGATTGATTTTTAGGCTTTAAATTTGTTACTCATGACATGATGTTGTAGCATACCCACCTAAATAATTAGGAGAAACTACAACCCAATAAGCTCTTGTGTCCATGCCTTTCATCATTTCATGCTTAGAAATTTTCCCTTAGCTTATTAGTTGATATATATATATATTCTTTAGTTGGGAAATTGGATTTTGGATGGTGAAGTACTTGATTTCTTGCTAATAGTTAAGTTGTTCTTGGATGTATTGAAATCATTACTCTATATGATTCTTTCTAAATCGGTTAGATGGCTAGCTAAATTTTTTGTAATAATAGAGTTTGCATTAATAGTTTTTGTGTAATTATTATCTTTAGATAAGAGCTAATCTTATACTTATAATCAATTTTTGGTTGTCCCATTTTGATATTGGAGTTATAATTTTGGAAAAATTACAAGAAGCTACTTAATATATAGGTTTATTTGCAAAAAATTATCTTATGTATTTTTATTTTATTTTTTTTTTTTCAAAAAAACTACCTAGTATGATATATTTTTCTGCAAATAACTACCACTTAACGGAAACGTTAATTGATCGTTAAGTTTGAGGGTTTAACCAATTTGAGAGGTTAAGCTGTCTATGTGGCAATATCTCATTGATCCTCGTATTTTTAAATAATTAAAAATTAAAACACATAAATTAACAAAAAAAAATAAAACGGAGGTCTATTTGCAAAAACTATCTTATGTAATTTTTTACTTATCATAACGATATTTTTTCAAAAAAGCAGATGTCACAATTGTCCTTATGGGATAACTCTTTCGGAAATCCGATCGAAACAAGTACTTATTCGCCTATTTTTCGACACGTAAACCGAAAAAGATATTTAATGTCATTTTTACCCATCATAACGATGATGTTTCAAGAAACGGATGTCGAAATTTTCCTTATAGGATAACTCTTTTGGAAATCTGGTCGAAACAAGTACTTATTCGCCTATTTTCTAAAACGTAAACTGAAAAAGATATTTAACATCATTTTCACCCATCATAACGATATTTTTTCAAAAAACGAACGTTGCGATTATCCTTATGGGTTAACTCTTTCGAAAATACACTCGGATTTAGTACTTATTTTCGAAAGAGTTACCTCATAAGGATAATCACGACGTTCATTTTTTGAAAAAATCATTATGATGAGTAAAAACAAATACTTGTTTCGACCGGATTTTTAAAAGAGTTAACCCATACGAATAGTTGTGACGGCCGTTGTTTGTAAAATCATCGTTATGATGGGTAAAAATGACGTTAAATATCTTTTTCGGTTTATGTGTCGGGAAATAGGTGAATAAGTATTTGTTTCGACCGGATTTTTAAAAGAGTTACCCTATAAGAATAATCGTAACATCCGTTTTTTGAAAAAATATCGTTATGATACTTAAAAATAACGTCAATCTTTTATTTTTTTTGTTAATTTATGTGTTTTAATTTTTAATTATTTAAAACACGAGAACCAATGAAATACTGCCACATAGACAGCTTAATCTCTCAAATTGATTAAACCCTCAAACTTAACGACCAACTAACGTTTTTCATTCAGTGGTAGTTATTTGCGGAGAAATATATCTACCCCAATTAGGACGAATGCAGTGTGAAACTAATGAAATTATACACGCCTATCATCCCTAATCCAACAATTAATATCTCATTCTCTTTCAAGTGTAAACCCTAGATCCCCACCCTCTCCTCCAATTTTTGAATCTCATTACAACTCTCCATTGAAGCACTCATAAGCCCTTCAATTTGCATCAATTAATAGACATTTAGATCAGGGAGGACATAGTTCATATTTGATCAGCCTTAGTAATTCATATGGTGTTTAATTATTTGATCTCATTTTTGCATTTTCAATTTAGGGTTTCTAGTTCTTAGTGTTCATCTCCAATTCAATCAAATATCTAATTCTTAATCCTTAACAATTTAATTACCATATTTTGATTGTTATCTCTTAATGAAAAATGCACCGTGACCAAGCCGAAAAAGAAAAATGGTTGGCAATAAGCATGGGAAAGAAGCCCATAAAAGTAGATTTAATTAAGAAACAGCAGGGCCCATTTATAAATGTAAAAACCATCACATATTCACATTTCGTTTTCTTTGATTTGGCCCATACTCCCGTGTGGCACGTGAACCACTAACCCTTTTGTCAGGTCTCACACGTGGATATGCTGTTCACTCTTTAACACTCTCTCACTCACCAGTCACCCCTCTTCAATTTCATCCCACTTTTAAATTTTGTTCAAATCTCAATTCAATTGAATCAAGCTGATTTTAAATTTGTTCAAATTTTAGGTTACATATTAATAACTCAAATCTGTCGGTAAGACCACCTCAAAATAAGAAACTCCTAAATTAAAAGTTTTTACTAATGGGCTATTTAATCTAAGTATAAGACTTATCTCAGGGTGAAACCGTCTCAAACAAAAATTTGTGTTAATATTGATGTGTAAAATTTTTTTTTTTTTTTGTTTTTTCAATTTAGGGTCAACATTTTACAAACTTAGAAAATTCTTTTATCTACAAGAAATATTTGTTTATTTGCTTGCCTTGAGTCATTTCATAAAAAATAATATATATATATATATATATATATATATATATATATATATATATATATATATATATATATATATATATATATATATATATATATATATATATATATATATATATATATATATATATTAAATTGCATAGCATAGAGGTTCCGTAAAAGATCAATAGATAAGTGTTCATTATAAAGTATATGACACATTATGGGTTTTAACCATCAACTTAATTATGGGTTTTATTCACATAATATCTAATGTAACAAAAGATCACAGGTTAGAATCTCATTTTTTCCTCATTTTAAAGTGAAATATTAATTTTGGTCCGAAAGACTCTCGTGTGAGGGGACAAAATATTATAGAATATAGAGTATATAACATATCATGGTTTTCAATCATCAATTTAATTTTTTTAGTTAATACTTTAAAAGTTCGATCCATTCATTACTAATATTATGAATTCTAAGAGCTAAATTCAAAATTTAAAAAAAATTACATATTATGATAGAATAAAGTTTAACTTATTTGGAAATTGGAACCGTCTTTATTCCATCAACTTTGTTTTTATAAATCTAGCTACATGGTTATTACACTTCCTTATTTTTGTTACTTGCACTGAAATCCAATTTTGCATTGTTCACCATGTTATGAATTTTATATGCTACTCTTATTATAGAAGGAAAAACATTGTCATGCGGGATCTTTTTTATTCATCTTATTGCATATTTTCATAATATTAAATTTTTATACTTTTTAGTTTTATATAACTCTAAATAAAAATAATTCAACAAACGCATTAGATTGCGTAAAAGTTGTTTGGGTGCAAGTAAAAAAAATCAAAAGTATCTTTTTTTTTATCATTTTAATGCACTTTTTATTTTGACTTGATATTCTGATATTACTATTTTTTATTATATACTTCAACTGAAATAACATTTAATTTTCACTATATATTTTTTTTAGTGGTTTATATGCTTTCTTTAAACTAATCTAAAACTTATTCTCAATTTAACCCAATGACATATTTTTCCACCCCGCCACTTACTTCCTATCTTAGTCTTTTACACATACATTAATAAAGCAACCTTGACACCTTATTATATAATGCCACCACCTTATTAATTATACCCTCATTTTATGAAAATGATGTTACATCTTTATTTAAATCATGATTGATTGCATAACACTTTTTTTGTTTCTTTTAATAATTACGATTGATTGCTACATTACATATTCACATACATTTCGCATAGCTTAAATATCATTTATGTCGATTATTTGTAAGAAAAAAAAACCAAAGATTTAACTAATTAGTTAAAACATACGCTTTACTCGCTTGTTATAAAATTGAGCTTGTTACTTGTAACATAAATAAGAAATGTATATTTTTCTAATTCTTTTAACTTTGTGCGAGTACGTTGTTACTTGTTAATTAGGTATGTATTAAAAGTGTTTGACACAATCAGCTAGTTAATTATTACAAAATATATTAAAAGTTGATTGTAATAATTTTTTATTTAACTTTGTTTAAAAATCTAATATCAATAACTTTTAAAAAAAAAGCTAACTAAAATGTTAAATACAGGACAAAATAGTTACCTAATACTAGTATTTACAATCATATTGACTAAAGTCAAACCAATAAAAATAATATAAAATGTTATATTGAATATGTCTTGATTTGTTTTATACTTCAATACTTCATCAATCTATATGTAGGCAAATCAGGGCATGCAAATCTTCATCTTCTCATTACAAAATTTATATCCTTATGTGAGCTTTCATTTTCTTAAAAAGTCTCGACAATAAAATATAATTTACTTTTAATAGGATATATTTAAATACATTTAATTTAAATATCACTATTTTAAAATTGTAATGGTATATATTGTAGATTTAGCGACATTTATTAGAACCTTTAGCAGCATAATAAAAAATCCTACCAAAGCTTTTTACTACATAGGATTTAGTGACATTTCTCATAAGTGTTACTATAGACTATAGTAACAATTATATATGCCACTAAAGGTCAAATAAAATGTCACCAAATAACTTTATAGTAGAACTTAAAATAAAAACTAACAATCATTACACTAAAAATTTAAATCAGTGCCATTTTTTTAATGCCACTAAATCTAATATCGTAAAAAGTTAAATTTGTTCTAGTGAAATACTTATGCGTAAATTTTAAAAAAATGCAAGTTGGTGTACAAAAATTAAAGTCGGGAACTAATCCTATGGGATACAAACAAATAATGAAAACTTTCTAAATACTTATTTCGTTCTTTTTCGTTCTTTTCGAATATAGAAAATTTGAATTTTGAGTCAAACCTTGACTACGAGTTTTCATCAATTTACATGAAAAAACATATTCATGTGTGATCTATGAAATAGAGTAAGATATATACTAATTCTATTAATATACACAATTATTCCTTTTTATTTTTCATTTTCATATTATGATCCATAACATATAAGATGTTAAAACTTAGAGAGAATAAAGAGAGTAAAATGAGTAAAGTTAAAAAATAAAAAATTTTATTTAAAAGTATGTTTTCTTACTTGATAAACTTGTATATTTATAGACAAGCTCTACCTACAATATATTAAATGCATTCACATCACAGTAAATTAACATTATATTTCTAACACAAAGATACTTTTTTCCATGTAATTGTATAGTTCTTGTAATTATTGTACCATGCAATTTTTCCTAGTTTTAGATTAGAATTTGCGTACCCCTTTGCTTTGTCGTCATTCATTTAATATCCAACAATTGTATGTTCTAATTTGTATATAATAATATTAGAATGATATGTATTTAGTAGCATTAAATAAAATGATATTGTGTTTAAACTTGAAATAAAGGTAGCATTAATGTATGAATTAAGATGATCCTGCTTTTTCCAACACAAAAAAGAAGAGTGTTTACACAGAAAAGTGACCAGTCTTAAGCTTAGAAGAGCAAGGTGGCAACTCTGTTCCTCAGGCTGGAACTGCTAAATCTACAGACAACTGACCACTCTTAAGCCTGGATCATTAGGTCGCAAACTCTCTGTGCTCCCTCCACTCCTGAGGTTGGAATTGCTTGACATAATTTTGAGGTTATTAGGTATCGTTTTTTTTTTTTGGGACAATTACTGATCAATCTCATTTATAGATTTTAAACTTTTATTCATATAACTTATTCGTTATTTTCATTAACTTTCAAGTATTCACATATTTTTTAAATCACCTCATTTTGTAAATAATTTAAAGAGACAGTAATATTCAATTTTTTTAATTTATTTGTTAATAAAAAAACTTGTACAAACTTTTCGCATATATGTAACGCTGGATAGATTACATAAACTTATACCAGGTATATGTGATATACTCCCTCCATTCCATGAAAATTGCTTCAATGACAATGAGCAAAATATTACAACTAAAAATAAATTTAAGCAAATTTGATAACAAGAACTTAAAAGGAAAGTGAAGAATATTTTCCGAAATAAAAAATAATTGTAAAAATTTTATTAAAAAAGTAGATATATGATCAAAAAGGTGAAAATAAATAAAATATATACTCTTTTTAGCTCTTTAAGTTTGTACCTTAAAACTCAAAAAATATGAAAGCTTTTTTAATCTTATGATGCAAACTCAATAAAACAGAGAAAATATATTTTTATTTTTTTATTAGGGAAGGGATAGGATGTGTGAGAATGCGTAAGGATAATGTAAAGAAAATAAGTAACGTTGTGAAAATTGAGAAAACATAATAATGTGAGGGTCAGAAAGCAAAAAGGAAAAGCAAGCAAGCAAAGTGGAGTAAGCAGTAAGAGAGGATGTACTCCTGATCTCCAATTCTATGTGAGAATTCCTGTTTCTTGGGATCTTCAAAGAACTGCCGTATCTTTTGCCGGCTACATTCCCTTTAACGTACACTGTTTGTGTTAAATCCTGCTAAAGACTCTGCCACATTAAACTAAAGTTACAGGCAACTGCTTTTCCTATCCCTAACTTACTGTTTTCTCTTTTCACTTACATTTTCCCGCAAAATATAGAATCTTTTGGCAAAATAATTCAGCTTATTTTGATACGAATAGAGGATTTGGTGGTCCAACTATCCAATGTTAATATTTGGTAAACTATCTGGTTAAAACAACTTATCGTTATAAATAAGCCGTTTTTAAACAAACTGTTTATAACAACGGGTTCAAAATCCGCTGGTCAAACCAGTCAAATCAGTCATTTTAATCGACTATCAGCTAGCAACACCCCCATCATTTCTAATGCCTTAACAAGATGTTATGTTTCTGAAATGTTATGTTTCTGAAAGGGCAGATCAACTGTACTAAGTTCCGAGAGAACTACACGATGTTTCATTAGCACGAGAAACAGTGGAAATAAAATATAATAGAGGAGAGCGAGATGAACACCATATATTCTATTAAATAAAAATTGAAGAGTTGGGTGTCATAATATAACAAGAAAATTGGGAACCTGTACCTAAATAATCCATTCGCAACAGTAGCAAGCATGGATATTGGATATGGATTAGTTTCTTAGAAGTTTGCTGTCCAATTGAGATGATGACTGAGTTGAGGCTGCTGGTAGGTGCCGACTTGTGCACCGGGAGTTGGTGGAGCGACACCAACTCCAATGTTACCACTCGCCATATGATGAGCATTCGGCATTCCAGCAGGTTGAGGAGGATACATTCCCGTAAATTGCATTTGGGATGATGGTGTTACTCCTGAACCATTGAAAGAGGCATGACCTGTGTGTGACTGTAAATAGGCAGCAGGGTGGGCTGTTTGCCCTTGCATGTTGAAATATGGAGTTGATTGCATCCCGGGGATTTCCCGGTGGTTTTGAATCCAAACTTCTGAAGTTTCGGCCTGAAAATAAGAATAATGAAATATAAGGATAAGTTACAAAGATACCTTTAACAATCATTAACTTTTAATTTTCCGGCAATGTCAGGTGGAACCGCCTAAGGAAGGTTTGGGTATGGTAAAAACATTCCATAAGCTGATTTCCATAAAGTAGTTTCCACATAGGTAGCGTTTGAGAAGTTGGATGTACCAAACATACCCTTGAAAAAAAGGTTGTTTTCGATTTATCTTTGATAGCAAACAAAACAAGATTTCATCCTGATCACATGAGGATGGTAAAAACCAAAAAAAACAAAAAAAATGAACCAAAGCAACAGAAAGATGAATTGCATTTACGATAAACAGTATGTTTAGTAATACTTCGACTGGCACACTCAAAAGATGTGTGTACTTGTATCAGCGGCAGCTATTAGAGGGGAAAATACATGAATTGTGGGTTTGGCCAAAAAATGAAGCGTTTAACGGGAATACAACTCTATACCCAATGTGAAAGTGTCAAGGAAAAATCCCAACACGGTCACTTCATCGGTGAGATCTGCGGAGGTACTTAAAAACTTTCTACAAGACACACTGAGGGTGATGTAATTGACGATAAAACTTAGAAGGAATCAAACTACCTGTGGATTTGGAATGTAAAGATTATTATCTTTGTACTTGAGACGGGATGAATCATCAAGGCTTGTAGGTCCACCAACCACTCCAGGAGCATTGATGGCATAACCAGAAGGATTTGCCAAATTGCCAAAGCCAGCAGGACTACCAACAGGGAAAGGTTTAAACTGTTGAACTCCGTACTTGAGACTGTTTGCTGGGAGATGGGAACTACCACCGGGCATCAAAACATAACTACTTCCATTAGAGAGGTGAGGATAGCCCGGGTTACCGGAAAACCCAGGAACCATTGGAGGAACATAGACTGGAGGAATTAACTGCCGATATTGCATGGCGTAATGTGAAACATGGACTGGCGGATACATCTGAGCCATAGGAGTCTGCTGCTGCTGCATTATTCCTACAGAAGATGTGACGACATTGTTGGCAGCTTGTGAAGATATAACCTGTAATTGGAAGAGATCAAGTTTAATAGATTTGTAAAATGAACAGGAATTCAAATTTGAAATACAGCATGCTGCTTTCACAATAAATTTATCGACCAAAAAATCAATTAGCATTGGATCAATTTAGCAAACAGAAGGCATTTCCGAGCACTGTTCTTACCCCTTCCAAATTGAGCAAAAATGCACCTCGTAGGGCAATCGATAAAACTTTGATTAAACAGATGTTATAAAACTAAAACTGGAAAAATCTAACTTTAAGCAACCAATTGGTAATTGACAGAAAAAAGATATATTCTTAATTCCCCATTGAGAATCGAGCAACAATGCAGGCTTACTTTCCAGGGGTGAGCAAACAAAAAAAACCATCTAAAATCTTTTCGTATTTCTCTTTCCCCTACTGTAATTTATCTATATAATCTAATTTCTTATCTCCCTCGGACTGCCTACTGAAACAATATTATCCTACAATTTTACTCTACACAATAATAATGAGTAGTTCCTTGCAGAAAGGCGACAAGTTTTCTTAAATAAGAGCAGATGAATCAACATCAAAATATTTCCTTTTCGCAATAGCCTCAAAACCCTGAGAACTCAAGAAGTAAAAAGGTTGGGATGGTAAAATAAAGAAATCAACCATGACATTGATCTCCAACAAACTCAACGGACACACGTCTTCTTCAACAGAAAGAAAATTCACACAAGTCTTTCAAGTAAAAGTTTACCTCCTGGGGAGACGGCAGACCAGATCCGCGTACGGCATCATCAATAGAAGGCCTAAAGTATGATATGTCATAAACTGCTTGCTGATCATATGCCTGCATGCAAACATTAGAATTACTGATATTTTTTGTGTTGTAAAGGTGTAAAAAAATTGTTTTGAGCCGTATCAAGGAATAACTTATGGTTTCAACCAACATTTAGGCATTACAAAAACCGCACCACTCCTGTTACCGCATCAACGTTCCGTTATCGCGATCGCGACCATCACCGCATTTTTACACTATGGTTCCAACCACAATATTTTCAGTTGAAAGATAATGGAAGACATATCTGAAATGCAAGTTCATTACAGTTTATAATCCTCTCAAACTGGATAGAGGTCCATGTTTCACTCTGATATCAAGGCCAGACATAAAAATCTTCCCTGCCTCAGTCCAGAGATTAGGAAAAAATATATACTTCATTATTTCTAAATAGTTGCAACATCTGCATTTCTGGGAGATGTCATATTAGGACCAAAATTACTATTTTAAGTAATCTGCCACATAGTCTCCCACTTTTTTCTCTACCCACATGCTCTCACATTTTCTTCTCTCAATCCCACTAGCCCCACTCGATGTCTCCTCATTCTTATTAAAATAAACAGTAAGAATTATCCTAGCATTAGTCCACAAAAAAATAAAAACAGATGTACCGTGTCTTAGAATGTTGATGTGATAAAACAAGGCAACAAACAATGTTAAAAAAGACAATAGAAGCAAATGAAACATACGGAAAAGTTGGGTAGTTCAGCAGCCTCCTGTTGCTGTTGTGACTTTGAAGCAGCCAGAGTTGGACTGTTGTGGACCAAACCCATATCACTGAACTCATCTGTGCTGGAAATTCCACATGAATCCTTTTTTTCAGGCGACTGATTTTCCGATGATCCACCTGATGGACTACTAGATTCAGAATTGTGAACTTGATCTTCAACAGAGCTTGTTTGCAGGTTGCTGCATTGCAAAGAAGATCAGGTCATGCAACCAAGTTTGTTAAGAAGGCATAAATGAAGCAGTAGGCACAAGACAATGAAATGAACAAATTATGAGCAGAGAATTATCAGGCATTAATTTCCATGATGGTGTAGCACTTGCATTCTATTCAAATTTTCTTAAATAAAAAACTTAAAACAGTACAGGATTTTCCAAACAACAACTTTCAACAGAAACACACGTCTTCTAAGGACTTTTGCTATTATTTAAAAAAATCACTTAAGGATTAAATTACTACTTTTGAATATCAAAGCGAAAAATAGTATACATCTTCACAAAATAATACACCAACAGAATGCAACCAACCTATGAGATTGTGCCATCGATTCGTCAATGTCATCAACTGCTTCAAAATTGGAATCAGGGTTCTCAATGTCATCTGATTCTACACCAAAAGTTCCAAATGTCAGCCTACAACGGTCATTCTCAGGAACCCGAATGTGCTTGGCTATGATGACGTTTCGACTATCCTGGATCTTTACTTGCGAGAGCTTATCCTTTAACTGATCTACTTCTCTCTCATCATTCTTAGAATTATCAACCTGTTGGGAAACAGATTTCACAGGTGATCCAATTACACCTGGACTTGAAACACTGGCTTTCTGGTTTGTCTTTGGCTTCCATTCTTTACCAGGCAAGGCACCTACACCATAATGTAGAGATTCTCAAAAATGTCTACTCACCATAATAAGCAATATATATTTCTATGTTACATGAAATAGAAATAAAACTCAAGAATCCAAATATAATAATATCTAACGACATGTAACATTTAAATTTTGGGTAACTTCCAGATATGTTACTCGGTAACTAATCGAGATACATGTCCAAGTATCCGACTCGGGTATTTTGTGAAACCATTCATGTTTTTTGAATCAAAATGAAGTGTTGAAGAGTCATAACAATGTTGGAGTGTCAAGCACTACTTTAGTCACTTGTCTCATGTGCTCTTGAGTTCTATAATATATACCTATCTTCCTATATTAAACTCAAGTAAAAGAACCTTTTTCTTGCAGATCATTTGCTCCCTGGCTTTGGCTCTGGAAATGACTACTTCACCATCTCAGCGTCCAGTATAGCAATATCACTCCTTATCCCAACAAACAGGATTAACTAGCACCCTTGAATTGACAACAATCATTCAGTTGGCCTAACCTCCTTAATCAATTGTGAACAACAAGGATTATATTTATTTTGGGTGTGCTTTGACTTATGATACCTCTAGAGTCTGGGTAAGAACGAGGTATAAATTTATATCTGATGTTCAAGTAAAAGAATGAAAATGATGCGTTAAATTTCAAAACAAACTACATTGTATTAGTTCTTTTTACAATTAAGAAATTGGAAGAGGTTAATTCATAAGAAATTAACATTAAGCAAATACAAATTACTACTGAACAATCCTACTCCTAAAATGCATAGCTTCGGCTTCTGTCCAATGTGGTTTTAGTCGCTCTTTTCATACCAATTGCAATTTCTATCAACATTCTCTTACCCAATCATGGTAAGCTTAAAAACCTGTGGACTACATGCGTAATATGGTGATACGTGCAATATTTTGAATAGCAATAACAATGCCAAGGGCCTAATCCCTACAACTTAGATGACAAACTAGCTATGGTAAAGTTTTTTATGATAAAGAACCCCATGTCAAAAAGAAACATTGAGAATGTGACAATAATCATGTAAGCAGAGCCCGAATCCCCTTCAAGAAAAAACAATAAATTTCTCTCTAGAAAAAGGGGATAAACTCCAAAATTTTCATGATTAGAACTTGTATTCTTTCTATGCCTATCATCCGTTGTTTTGGGAAATTAATAATCTCAAAGAATACAATACATTCAGCATCAACAGCTTAGCTTCTCGCAGTTTCAGAAACTGATAACAGATTGCAAACAGAAAAAATAAGGTTATAGTCACTAATCTGGGGAGGGAAACACAATATAGCCTTAGTGCAAGATATGGCTCAAATCACCTTGCTAGGGTTTTTGAGCTTAGTGCAGCCAAAACATAGGCCACAATAGCCACGATATCACCAGCACTACACACAAGCCATTGTACAACCGTTACCATGACCGAAACCCCATTTTTCAACTATGATTACAGCTGTGGCAATTTCTTTTCTCACAAGAGAGAGGAGAAGAATGAATTACTCTGCAACAAACACGATTAAAAAAATGCTATTTTAAAAACGCTCAAATCCGTGACAAATGGAAAATATGGCGCTCTCAGTAAGGGCAGACGCTACATGCTGAAGTTCAGAATTTGCCTGTGCATCCATGGTTTTAGGTCAACTAAGTGCTTTTGAGAGATTCAATAAAAGGGAACTTTGAGAGGATCAACTTGCCTAGTAATTCTTTGGATTTGTGGCTAGATGAAATGATAAGACTTTTCAGAAAATCGACATATGATTGTCAGGATCTAGTAGAGAGGCCTACTTTGTCGCAACACTGCGAATTTTTTCAGAGTTCATTTTCTAATGTTTGGTCGAGGTTTCAGCAGCAAGATGAGATGAAAAAGATGGCAGAACACAACATCTCACTACGCTAAGCAGAAAGGAAATATACCTTTCTGATGAGTAACAGATTGCTGATGCATTCTAGTACCAAAGTGACTGCTTGATCTGCTTCCAGTAGAACTGACCACAGCAGATTCTACAGCAGTGGCATGAGCTAAATCATTTCGAGAGACAACACATGTCTGCTGAAAAGATTCTGTTTTAGATGGGCTACTCAATAGTGGATTATTAATTGAACCTTGCTGTAGAGACTGCTTTGAACTACTATCTGAAGGCTGTCGACGACTGCCAACAACCCCAACCTCACGCCTTATAACACTGATAGCCGCTGGAGATCTAGAATCAGGAGAAGGAACATGCACTGGATCTGAAGCAGACGCGTAAACACCTACAGCATTGGAAGATACATTGCTACCAGCTTGGGAGTGCAAGTTGTTTGGCTTCGTCACGGTGTCCTGTGATTCAGAGCCCATAACAGCTGATTTCTTCTCATAATAACCATTTCGAGCATCAGAATGAGAGTCCCGAGCCACTTTAGGTCGAAAATTACGCACCCCATTAGGCTTTTGATAAGATCGACTGCCCCAATGTCTTTGGTTGTTAGAAGCCACAGATGAACTACCACAGAATAGAAATTTTGTAAACACATCACAGAACAGATAAACCCAGAAACAAAACAATGATAATAATTTGCAGCATGGCCTATGCAGTGCAAAAACAATGTTGCATTATATCGTACTGGCAATTTGCAAAGGTTTCAATTTCACTAAATACAAACTACTCGCATTGAAAAGGTATATAGAAACTGTTTAGGCTCTTTCTCTTTAAAGGGTATCACATGGTCTTAGGCTGCAGTCTTGTTTTTGCACTATGGCAAAACAACCGTGATAATGACAGCTAACACAACCAAAACAGCATTTTGCATAATGTATTGGATTTATTGACAACGGATCATTCAACTATGATCACTCAACCGCTACATTTATATATTTCTTAAAAGGATATCAAAAAGGGCATTTGAGACATGAACTATCACATTCGCATTTGTGGGACAATAATCTGAACTTTAATACACATGAACTGTGAAAAGAGTAAAAGATGTCAACACAAATTTATAAAATAGAAAATAAAAAAGTCGAACACTTATGCAAGAAAAACAAATGTCAACTAGAAGTCAGAGAAAATGGCAAATAATAAGGTGTACCATCTTTCAATGAGGATTAAGTAAAGAGAAGCTGAATGATCAGTTATAATAAGTCTTTAAAGCATTTATTACAAGACAACCATCTAATAAGCAGAAGTAGTTAGTTCTCCAGGAAACTGCTGAATTCATAAAAAGTGAAACAAGGATGATAAAAAATATATATACCTCTTCTCAGAAATATCATTCAGCCGCTGAACATTGTCCAATGATGATACGTGAGTCGAAGACTTAGCTTCTCTATCAGAATTCTGATTAACTCTGTTGTCTCGCACAACACGAAACTCCCGACTTATTCCAGAATCTAGAAATAAAAAAGCATAAATCAATTAGGACAAAAAGACGACTACCTGCGATACTGATACCACAAAAGACATCCTAGAAGACACTTAGAACATTTATAAAAGAAAGTAGGAATTTAACCAATAACGTAACAAACTGAAGATAATAAGCAAAGATACTTAAGGAAATTTAAAATGGAACATAAAGATTGGAGAAACCAGAACAAGGGGTAGTTATCGACTTGTAGAGCATATGGAATCTCAGGTTTCAGCTTCAACATTATCCATTAAGAACAAATGCCCAAATTTATCATATTTGCAGGATGACAGAAACTATCATTCAGAGATAAATGTAAACTATATATAAAAAACCAAATTGGTCAAGTTTGCATCATATTGTTGTACTTCTATTTGTTATCCGCCATCAGAAAGAAACACATATCATTGAAACAATTTAATGCAGTATTGTGATCTTTATAATAGTAAAATACTAAAATCATTGTTTCTATTTTTATAAGCATAGAATCATAATTGTTCCTATTATGGTTACATACGACAAATTGAAAAGAGGGAGAAAAAACTAGAAAACACGAAGTGTCTTTCAAAAGTTCAATTACCATGTACAGAACTCCTTTTGTAACTCCCTCTGCGAACATTGCGATCAGAAGCATATGGTTTCAACCTTTGACCTATATTCTCAGCATGATTCCTCTGCTCAAAGTGATTGGTGTAATCTACATTCTGGAATACACCACAGATTGGTCATGAAAACAAAAATGTTGTGGACTGAAATTAAAGCATGATCATACATGAAAAAGAAAAGGTTTATCAACTAGCATCCCAAAAATATCAAGTCACAGATACTACTTAAATAGAAACCATCAATGTGATTTTTGACACATTTGTCCAGTAAAACATGAATCTATCCAACAATATCACAATATTTGCAATCCTTGAATTAACAGCACCACACAGCAGAATAAATTGCAAAGTAGAAGTATATATTGGTATTTATTACAAGCTAGAGTTAGAGATATTTGCATAACTCAACCTTGATACCAATTACAAGTATCACCACCATTAGTTGTTACTTGTTAAATATGACTCAGTTGTGATATATTTCAGAAGTTTGAAAGATGAAGTGGACCTGGGGATCAACAACGACAAAGCTGCGTCAGCAGCTTGGTGTTTAGCAAAATCAAATCGAGCAACACATTGGAGCAGCAACAAGAACACAGATAGTTTCTTTGTAAATTCACAATAGAAACAAAATGAAGCTTACATTAAGTATAACAAGAAAATTACCTCTTTTTTCTTATCTCGTCTCCTCTTCACTTCGTGAAAGGGATCTGACAGATCAAAAACATCAGAATTAGTATGCTTTTGATTGTAGATTTAATAATGACAAAAATAACAACCAACTTCTACAAACCTTTATACTAGCACACTGCAGCTCACCAACGATTGCCCTCCCCCAAGAATTTAAGTAAGCTAATGCAACTAAAGACTTGCATACATATTTGTAAGTCTGATAATTGTTATTTAATGTCTCTAACACAAAGTTGTGGCTTCACCTAACTAAGGATAAACCACGATTGACTAGAAAATGCTACTATACGATAGTTGGCTCACTCCATCATTCAAAAAGTTCAGCTGGCCTAAAACTCAAATCATTGAAACAATATAACAATCGTACAGAAGTCACATTACAAAACCATTTAATCCCTCACATTGCCCAATATAATGTAATATAGACGCTTACTGAGGACTTCAGATTCAACAAAAGTTGCCTCAATTATTTGTCTCTGGGCCTAATCCATAATTGAAACATAGGGTGACCTTCACATATTGAGCCTCACCTATGCATATGTGATGAACAACTCGATCACTATTCTTATATGTTAGTCATTTGTACCAATCGGTTTTTCTACTAAAAGTTTGGCACAAAGATGAAGTAGTTTAATTCATCATATCATCATACTTGGTATATCTCGCTCATAAAACTATGACCAGGGTCGGGGAGAAATGAAAGACGGAAAATCATACCCATAATAAAGGATGTGGTCAAAGAGTCTATCGGCTTTAAAAAAACCGCGTCAGAAAGTAAAGCAAGACAAGAAAAAAAAAAACTAGACAATGTCATAATGCAAGATAAAAATTAAGGCTAATAACATAACAAAAGAAATATGAAAGCACTCGCAAAGGCCAAAACAATAAGCAAGGCATATGTGAAATAGGTGTAGACATTGGTGACTATCCTAAGTCAAGGACACAATACGACGTCTCCAACTAATTCTATCCCTGACCAAGTCATCAAGAAAGTGGAACTCGCTTGTGTCATCAAAATTTGCTCCTCCCGTGTCTTTTAATCTACCGCGGCTTCTCTTTCCATAAACCATGGTGTTTTCCACCTTCCTCGCAGGTGTGCCGGTGGAATTTTCTTTCCACAAGTCCAAACCATCTCAATCTACTTTTATGCATCTTTGCTGAGATTAGTGCAACAACTAGCCTCTCAAAAGTATTAAATTGGGTGAATGATAGATGAAAATTAAAAAGGTGATAGGTGACATCTCCTTTTAAGAAACCATATCAAACCAAGTGAGATGGATTATAGAGAAGGTAGCAAACTCAAAGGGTGAAAAGGAGTATAAGTTAAACAATTTTATACTCCTAATAAACACATACAGTGTCTCGACTCTCAATCATCCAAGACAACAAAAAATCATAAAAATAAAATTTTAAAACGTAACAATTACTTTGAAACATCTAGCACCTTTTTACATGCACTGCAAAATCTCTACCTCGAACTTATACAGTCCAGTTAGCTAGCTAACATAAACAATGGAAGCGATTTGGCTTTCATTTCAAAACAATTAACAACAAAATAAACAAAATCCCACAAAAATACCCAGAATACAGAAACAAAATTACAATTAATAAAAACCAAATAACAAAATAAATTAAAAAAAATTACCTTGATTAAGGAGTTTCTGAGCAGTTTCATTGGGGTCCATATTACTTTCTTGAAGGATACTGTATATTTCAGAATCAGGATGATTACCCACAATTTCTTTGATGGATTGAATAATTTCTCTAACTTTAGCTGTAAAAGTTTGAGTCCCACCTTCACTCTTCAAAGCAACCATCTTTTTTTGAGATTAAAACAGAAAAAAAAACGCAAAAAAAATCCCTAAAATAATGTTGTAAGAAAGGACGAAGAACAGTCAAACCCTAAGACAAAGAAATATGGAAGCTAGAAATTAGGGTTTGCATTAGAGGCGTGAATGAAGGTTGAAATCTGAGAGAGAAAAAAAGAGGGAGATGGAAGTTTTTTGGGGGAGAAACTAGAGAACAAGAGTTTCAAGGGTTTTGAATTTGTTTTTCCAACCACATGAAGACTAATTTTAGGAAGTCTTTTTCTTTTCTTTTTCTTTTTCATTTAATTTTATTTAAATTTTTGTTTTGCACCATTTTTGAAGTTGGTTCCCTCTTTTGGGTTAATGGGTTCTAATATTGAGGTATTTGGGCTAAGTATTTGGTTTAGGTTTTTTTTGTTTTCACCTAACTCTAGTAAGTTATATCTTATATCCAGTCGATAACAAATTCTGTATGAAAATGTTTCATGAAAATTTAAAGAAAATAAGTTTTTTATCAAATAAAATTTTCAAAATAAGTTTAAGGAAAATTTATTTCCAAGATATAATCTTTGTGCCAAAGTTGAGGTCAAGTATTTGTTTGCTAATACTAAAAATGAACATAGAAATTGGTCAAAAAAGGTCAAAATATTTTATTCTTTGTTACTAACAGCAAACAAAAGGAAGATAATGTCTTCACATTTAACTAGACAAAAAAAGCAAATTTTTATTCATTCTTATCAACAGCAAACAAACATACGAAATTTTTTGGTATGACATTGTCTTCAATTTGTTTGATTCCCTTTGTTCGTTGTTCAAAACCATGCTAAATTTTTTTCTTAATAGTGAACAAGGCCTGACCTTAGACACAGACAGGAAATGTTTATTTAGAGAATTAAAATGTTCCTAAGCTTATTTTAAGATTTTTTTTTCAAAAAATATTTTATTCAATGTTTCACCGTTTCATTATAAAACTGTGTTAAAATAGACTTAAAATTTCACTAAATGAAGATGGATGATAACCGATAAGTCCCCAATATATTGTTTTCGAGTATTTTCTTTTTAATTATTACAATAACAATACAACATCTAAATATCTCGCAATTGAAAGATGTAACATGAATCATTTGTAGTATTTGCATATAGTCATCTTAAAACAAAATAAAAACCTTTTTTTTTTCTTTTCAAAATTCACTATATTTTTAGCCAGTTTATATTGAGTTAGTGACAGATCTAGATATTATATTAAGTGGGCTCAAAAAATTAAGTTCTAGTCAATGTCTAATAACCGAACTTTTCGCAATTAGTAATGTTCACCATTTAATTAGTCGATTTATGTTCAATTGTTAAATAACTTAAGTTAAATTTGAATTTGGGCCAACAATTTATTTGTTGGAGAGGATTAGTATTTTTTGCCTACTAAACATAATAAATCTGAAACAAAAAGCCTATAGTCCATTAAACATTTATACTAATTCAAGTTGATTGATATATGTCAGTATAGAGTTGTTTTATATTAACATGACAAATAGAAATCGAGTATACTTTAACCTGAAATAACTCATACTGTATAAATTAAATCAGATTGTCAAGATACTTACATGTACTCAACAATAAAAATTAAAACAACCCAAGTTATTATATTTGAGAAGCACTCAAGTAATCAATTGGGCACCTCTAATTAAACCACCTAGATTCCTCTTGAAGTTATCTATGTATCAAGTAGGTTCAATGTGATAGGTTTTTCTTTACATTGTATAAATTTTTAAGAGTTAGGAAGAATAAGTGGAGTCAAATAACCCCATAAGCACATTTGTGCCCCACTATTCTATTGAGTCATTTTTTAATTAAAACCTTAAAAGCGGTATAATAATTATTTTATAAGAAAGTATATTTTAATAATAATCAAAAATATATAAAATATACTATATATTTATTTTTTTATAAGACCCTTTTGTTAAAACCTTAAAACACGTTTATAGACCGTTTTGAGATGTCCATTTGCAAAAAGCATATCTGACTTCAATAAACATATTAACATGTAGTTATTTCTAAGAACATGATTGCTTACAACATCTTCAATTAGAAAAAAAAAATCCTGATTTTACACACTTTAGGCCTCAAAATCAAAGCAAACGTAAAGTTTACGAGAAAACCCTACGATGTCATCTAATTTTATACAACTTACTTTCATTCAACAAATGGTCCACACGTATGTTAAGAGTGACTAAACCAACTTATTTTACCCACATCATATAAAACAGAAAAGATAAATTTAATGCATAAATGTTAAATGAGAATTTAAGAGAGAGTGTAAATTAAGACCAAAAATAAAAATATAAAAACAAATTAGAATGAAAAATGCAGCAAACTCATAATAAGCGTTCATTCAGGCTACTGAAAAGAATATCACATTTAGCTGCATTGTAAGCTTGTTAAAGGTTCATAATTTGTTTCATAATGTATGGACATGGAAGAAGATGATTCAGGAACATGCATAAAAGTAACGGAAGGTTTTAAGTGACGATTTGGAAGCGTATACAAACAATTTCTCAAATCGAGTTTTGGTTACTCTAAATCGAGCTACTTCACATTTTTACATGTCTATTCATGCCAAAAATCTTTCGACTTATGTATCCACTGAGCTCGGTTCATTAACGTCTTCCTACGTAATACTCCGACCAAACTTCCAACTACATTAAAATTCTATATATAGTTTTCTATATATAAACTCAAGGTGAAGAAATAGAAAACTTTTGTTGTATGTGTGTCCGATATTCGCCATCACTGTGTGTTCGATATTTGTCGTTGTGTTGCTTTGTCGATTAAACCTCGTGCAGCTACAAGGAAATACAAAATCTAGTCCTAACTGAAACCCATCAAGCCAAAGAGCAACTCACATCACAAGTATTGTTCCTGGATCCTGGCCTTGTTCTCTTCCCACCACACTCTTGCGTGCATTTCACCAAATCTTTCCCGACTGCATAACAAACGGAATTGAATTAAGCGTAGAATTAGAATTCGTGTCAAATTAAGCAAATCTAAAGTCTTTTTTTTTTTTTTTTAATTGAAGCAAATCGAAAGTCTTGATACAATGAAAATTAACCAAGGCTATGATCATGATGCCACAGAATTAATGCACTATATTCCACAAGACTAAGTTAACTGATGTGCTAGCCCGCAATTTGAGCCCTTATCCGGCCCGTTTAGAAGGGTTTTGTAAGGGTCGGACTGAAAACGGACTCTATTATAATAAAAACGAAATGGGCCGTAAAAAGGCTTAATAAGGGTCGGAAAAGGGCCTTTATAAATAGCATAATTGATGGATAATTTAATTATTATAAATGACAATGCTAATAGGGATTATTAACGTATCTACAATTTATTTATTATTAATTAATCAATGGGAAATATAATAATTTTTAATAATAAAAACGGGCCGGTCCCATGTAAACCCTTCCCAGCCCGGCCCATTGAAAACCCCTAATAGAGGCTAATCCATCAGTTTTTCATACTAGTTCAAAAGTTCCATTGAGTTGATGGTCTTTACTCTCTGATAATGTAAGGCAAAGGTGCAAACACATAGAAGTTGATAGAATGCATTAAAATCAGTAAAAGCTCACCTGAATCTGACACGCCGAAGCTCACGAGCGCCATTAGG
Organism: Amaranthus tricolor; assembly: GCF_026212465.1. NCBI lineage: Eukaryota > Viridiplantae > Streptophyta > Magnoliopsida > Caryophyllales > Amaranthaceae > Amaranthus > Amaranthus tricolor. The sequence continues at coordinate 21,955,287 of NC_080051.1, read as the reverse complement.
CAATGCTCTAATAGTAATGTATACCCCAGGTTCATCCTGCTCAACCCATTCAGTGTCGACATCGCTGGCATTACTGGCAGAGAGTTCACCCGAGTGATCTACCTCTCTCGACAGGCTGCTCCTAGCAGAGGCATCAATTGATGATGTCTCGGTTTTTGAAGCACTAATGTTTGAAAGCTTAGGAGTTGAAGTAAGTCCACACGATTCATAGTATTGCCGAGCTGCATGCTGATCGATAGAATCTGATGAAGAATATGCTAACCCAGTTGGGCGATGGAAGTTTCGAGGCAAACGTTCCTTGCTCAAAGGTGGTGTTGCAGGACTGCCCTGTGCAGATCCAAGCTTTGAGTGCTGCAAAAATGTCGTAACACTAACGGATATCAAAATCTACAATGCCAAAGCTTAAATCCCAACGTTATGGGGTCAACTACAGCAACCGAAACTAGTCAATGCGGTAAATCGTCATTGAACAATAGTTTTAGAGTATATAACATATCCTGGGGCCTCAACCATCAGCTTAAGCTTTTGGACGAGTGGTTCCTTGACATAGTATCAAAAGCCTATGTGATGGAAGGTCACATGTTCGAATCTCATCCACCCCTCATTTCGTAGTGGAATATTTCGCGTTAGGTACAAGAAGAGTCTGTCATGCATCCACATTTTTAGTCCAAAGGGCTTTCGTGTGAGGGGACGAGTTAGAGTATATAACTTATCCTGAGGCCTCAACCATCAGCTTAAGCTTTTAGTTGAGTTAGTTCCTTGACAATTACTAGTATGTTTCCTATTAAATATCTCATCCCTATGCTCGGCTTATAAAATTCCGTCTTAAATAGGTACAAGTAATGACGTCTCACTCGTACCTCATCTTCGGATCTAGAAGGGGTTCCTGATGGAACGCCCTGTTGATTGAATTTCTGAACATTGTAGAGTTCCATGACCTTGTCATAGTTCTCTGCCCACCATCGTTGCGCTTGCCATTTGTTAAAAAGCTCGCGGCTGAAACAACAAACAATCAACTTGGCATGGAGAAAGACCGAATAAGAAAACAAAACTTCATTGAGAAGCATAAACATTCAATAGTCATCAGTCATGTCTAAGCTTACCATTTTTTTAAAAGCAGCATGAATAGAACATAAAACAATGGGACATAACAATCAACAAAGCGCCATCCTTCTTACCATATTTGGGCTAAATATTTTGTCGACTTTAGGGTGGACGGGTGGTTGATAACTACTATGAAACCTCGTAAACAAGAGCAATAATGCTAAAATAAAGTACACCTATAACGTTCGTGGTCTTGTGGATAATAAGATAATCTAGGAATCAAAATGTAAGATATCCGGTCTTATCGGACAAGATTTAGTGAGAAGCCGATATCACTCGGGGAAATTCTCACAAGTGCATGTTTTATCAACAAGAGTCTGAAAAGAGCATACAAGTACAATACAAGAAAATTCGCTAATCTAATCAACGCTCTAAAAATTACATCTAATCCAAAGTCATGTATCACCGGAAAGAACAAAAGAAGTTTTAGAGTAATTCAGCGATTCTATAGTCCAAGCACAGTATACTCTAGGCATCTTGAATATATTCCTCCAACAGTCTGACCCTCGAAGAGGAACTCAAAAGTAGAAAATGAGATTGCATATAAAGAAGGCCCTAGAACAGGTGCATATTCAAGTGACAAAGGAAACCAAGAATAAAGGGTGTGCAGGAAAAAGCAAATAGTCCAATACATAAAATGCAATAAGGCAAGAGAACACTTTAACAACATGTTTAAGACCAATTACTAGCTTAGACAAAAAGGCCCACAAATGCCCTGTTTTGTGGTTTAAATTAAGCATCATTTTCCACATCCCAACTCATAATTATTTAATAACCCACTGACTAGAGGTATTATTAACTGAGAGAATACAAAACATGATGAGACCATATATTCTCTAATCAATATACTAATACTAGACACTAGTGAGAGTCTCATCCACTTGTTAGGAAACCAGAAACAAACAGTATAGAGCACCATGAAATCACAAAATAAGTCAAGCATATAGGGTTACAGATGTTGAAAAATAACCCACGTGTGATCCCACATCGAAGAATAGGAGAAATGTTGACTAACATATATATAATTGATGGGCTGCTACTCCTCCTAATACCAATTGATTTTAGGATGGAACCTCTTCAAGTTTTTGTGCAGCCAAGTCTCCTCTTTATGCCATCAAACAACAGCCACGGATTTCGCCCATCGTTAACTTTAGGAATATAGTAATACGAAAACTAAACATCAACAACAGTCATACCTCTCAAATGATACACCAAGATTCATCAACCTTTAATTGATATAATCATAATCATTTTATCCTTTACTTACCCTTTAACGTAGTTCCAAATTTGATCCTAAAATCCAGCAATTCAATATTCCACAAATGAAATGACATCTTAATAGTTGAAATTTGTATTTACATGATCCAAAACCTCAAGATTTCCGGTGACTTGTCCAACTACAAAGTAACAGGTCAAATTATGGATAACCAATGAACTTGTATATTAGAGAAAAGTACAGTTTAGCACATAGTATTAGCCAATAATGTTAACCAATAGTATTAACAAGAAGTCCAGCTCAATTTAACAAATAAACAGACAATACCGAATAGTTTAGCTAGCAACCATCAAATATCCAAACAAATGCAGATCAAAATCAAACAAAAAGCACAAACAAACAATCTAAAACCAAGAAAAGAAAATACAAGTAGAAATTATACCTAAAGCGAATTCGCTTGAGATCATTACCACCTTGAGGCATGGAAACAAAAGTGATAAGAACACCAGGCTCCACTTGAGCAATCCATTCTTTAGGTTCATCTTCTTCCATGAACACCACAGACTCTGACCTCCCACTCAATGAAACCGGTGTCATTTCTCCACTCGAAAACCCCATTCCTACTCCCTTAATCACAACCCTTCCATCTAATTCATTTCCCCAAGTTTTAGCTGTTGAATCTGCTCTTTGATACCCACAATGGAATCTTCCAGAAGATCCAAACCCTCCATTTGATTCCTCATAACTCTTCCTATTATCATTCTTCCCTCCTGCACAAGGCTTACAATTCTTGTATGCTCCTGATGCCTTCAATGCCATCCCCTTAATCTGCCATTTATTACAAATTTACCAATCAAACTGATCATTAACTTTCTTACCAATTTAAATGGGTACTTTCTATTTTTTTTAATTTATACATTATAAAGATAGCAACTTACTTGAGTAGTAAGGGTTTTGATGGGTTGTTTTTTGCTGGGTGTAGCAACAACAGCATCATCATCTTCTTCCCTTTGCTGTTGAGTATTCAAAGATCCACCATTCAATTGCTTTGAACAAGCTATACAAGTCAACATCTGGGTTTTGTATTTAAACTCAAAACAATGCAGGAAAAAAAAACAAAAAAAAACCAAACTTTTTTTAAAAAAATTAATGGGTTTGTTTCAATTAAGGATTAGTCACATCACTACATCAATATTGTTGAGATTTAAAGGGAAAGAAAAAGTAAGAAAGATTGCAACTTTCATTCAAAACTGACATTAATGACATGAATTTGACAGAATAAGAATGGTATTATCATGATTATACTATAATAATAGTTTTAGATCGAAGAAAAATATGAGTTTTTTTGGGTTTGTTTGTAGACAAAGATGATTAAGAGTAAAAATGAAGGAGGGATTGAGGAAGAGTGAGAGAAGAGAAATGCAGTGAATTAGTAGTGTCAAAGAAAGAAGAATGAAGTGTGAATAAGTTGGTGTTGAGATATTGAGATTCCCCACACTTTAGAGTTTAGAGTTTTGGCACACTCTCTCAGTGAAATGTGGAGATTTGAGAGAAGTTGCTGATACAAATTGCACTCACTTGGGTACCAACGTCTACTAATATCTTGGTTGTGGCACTATTAATTAATCAATTAATTAAATTTCTTTTGATTTCGGGGTGAATTTTTTTTTAAGGAAAATGATATATAAAGCCTAAAGGGTTATATATGAAAAAAGTCTTGTATTTTTTATGTAATTTAATTTAATACGCTATATTTTTACTTTGAAAACATAAGATTCTTAATTATTTTAGTATGTGTTCTTTTTGAAAAGTTAAAATAATTATATAAAATATTGATTGTTTTCAATTTCTACACTAGATTCTCTTAAAAGTTAAAATTATTAATAATAAAGAAAATTTATTAATTTTTATATACAACCCTTAGATTTTAGAATGGTATATATTACTCCATTATTTTTTTTTAAAAAGAGGTAAGCTTATATTAATTAAGGAATTAAATCAATCAATAGTTACAATGTCAATGATCTAAGAGGAATCACTATCGTATCAAACATTATCACAGCCAATAAACACAGGCCAATCGAATCAATTTATGAGTCACACTATATTAACATACACGATAACACAAGGAAATGGAATAAAATCACACAACATATAAACATACCAACAACTTTTATATCTTCAATGACTACTTGAGCATGAAAATTTATGCTTGCCTAAGAGCATTCCCAATTGCGGGACGTACACTACATGTGGAGTATATTTCTCTAAAATTTGATTCAATGGAGGGGGAAACCAAAAAATTTCACAAATTATTTTTTTACACTCTAACAACCATAATTTTTTAAAAAACAACTTTATTCACCCAACAAATAAGAAGCTGACATTTATTTAAATATTAAATAAAAAGTTTACACTTATTCAAAATTTTTCACATAAAAACTGATGTAGATAAAAGAAAAAGTATAAAGAGAGATTTATGAGATAATTTTTTTGCACACCATGAGATGCTCTAAGCCTCCTCTCAAATGGTTGGAATTATCAATCACCATTTCAATATAGGCGAATCCAGCTAGCTCTCGTGCCTGCAAGTGAGGACACTTACATTTTGATAAACTAAAAAAAAATTAGAAAGATAGGTATTGAAATCAAACTTAAAACCACATGTACAAATGTTTTGGCCTCACATAAATTTTTAAATATGAGAAATAAAATAAAAGACGATCCGAGAGGGTAAAGTTTCATCTATAATAATTTTTAAATTAAAGAAAAAATTTATTTGATTGATAACCGGTTAAAAAGTCTATCGGATGAAGACTAGCTTTAACATTCGTTTTAACGAACAAGCTACTTGAAGTTATGTTAGTTAAACTTTTCGACCAAAGTTAGATATGTACTTCCTCATTTCCTCCATTTTAAATCACTTAAAACACCTTTCTCTTTTGAATTTTTACAATACTTACGATATTATCTTTTTGACAAAAAATAATTATATAATATACTATTTTACTCTTATTTTATTCTCACTTTATATATATTAACCTTTTCCAACTACTATATAGAATATTATAAACATTATGCATTTGATTATATAGAATACTAATTCTAAAAGACAATATTGCAAGTAAAATAAGGTGAAATGGAGTATAATAAATATAGTCCTAAAGATACTCATGAGTGTGACATGGAAGGGCAATGCATATGGTGTGAAGCTAATTAATCCAAGTAATAATCTGAATTGGCCCCACAGAAATACAAAAGTTTCCAGGAATCCATAAACCATAATAATGGTATTGCTGCTATGCCTATAGCTAAACTCCCAGATGATGATTGAACATACAAATTAATAGGAAAAGCTTTAGAAAAGAAAAAGGAAAAGGTCCAGAGACCTTGTTGTACATCCATTTTGGTCCCTTAATTTGGTAAAGCTCGACAAGCTCGTTTCCATCTTCCAATTTTTATTATTAGACACATATTATTAAATGAGATGGTTTTATGGTGAGATTATGTTTATTGGGTTGACCACTAACCTATGTATAGTTACTGTGTTAAAATGATTCAGTCCATCTTGTATGAGACCCTCTTATCGCGAGACGGATTCATATACAAGGCCCATTAGTAAATACATATAAAATATATGAAAATTGAATTTCCACTAGTATCGGAAGCGATTTTTTTAAAATAATTTGAGTTGACCCAATTAAAATCGTCTCACGATGAGACGACTTCAATAGAGAATTAGTGAAACGGATCACTAATAATTTTAAAATAATCAATTAGAAAAATTGGCTAATTATATAAATTCGTCGTATGATGATATGGTTTCATACCAGACGACTTATATACTTACTTTATACCTTATTATAATTATAAAATTATTATTCTTAATTTCATGGCATGCATCATTTTTTGCCTCAATTTCTGGATTCTTGTTATTCTTCTCTTAACCTAATCCACCATTTTTGTTTGTGGTCCTTGAAAAGATTGATGTTTAAAATTAATACTCAATTTGACTCTATCTACAATAATATTAGTGAGTATGCATGTATTCGTATGGATGACGTATAAATATTCAAAATTAATCTCGAGTGATATTAAATTGAAAAATTATGAATAAATCACATGTTACTCAACTTATTTGATGCTTAACTATCATCCTTTTAATTTCATTTACTAGGAATATTGAAATATTTGCCAAAATCGATACGGTGTTAAGAACTTTGATGAACGATGATAATATCAACGAACTAATAAATGTTTGATAATGTAAAACTTGCAAAAGACACAAAGATTTAAGAAGATTCACTCAATGATGGCTACGTCCTCCGTCGTGTGTAGTTTCTCGTTTATATATTTCAATGAAGTATAAAAAAACTATTACAAATGAAGTATTACAATCGAGTAAGAGATAAAATCAAAAGGCTATATGTTTGGCTTAGGGTTTGTGTTTGATCATGTTTGTGTGAGTATGAGAGTTCTCTATTTATAGAAGAGATCACACTAAGTAACATTAAGTACATTAAAGCTATGAATAAGTGACAATGAAACAGTCCCAAGTACTTGAAGAGTTAAAAATAGCATCTTAGGAGCATCAGTGACTTCGCTCGACCAAAATAGGGGCTCGCTCGGTCGAGCGGGCTACATGAAGTTTCTGGTTGCATTCTGTCTGCTCGCTCGGTCGAGTGGCACTTTAGAGAGCTTCTGACAGCATTGCTCGACATGCATAGTAGAGCATCTTGAATTAAACCTTTGCACTTCTTCACTAAGTCCAATAACTCCCATGATTAACTCACACTTTATTATCTCATTAATCCATACTTTTAATCACCATCATTAACCACACTCATCAAGACTCAACTTAATACACCCACATTAACACGCTCATTGGATTCCATCCTAAAAGTCACACATGAATACACACATCAATTATGCACTCAAGTCACACCATTCATAACAAATATTATTTCTCTATTAAAATGAGTTTTTTTTTTGTTGATCAAGTTACTCTATACGGATTATATATAGAGTAGTTTAACTATTCTTATCATGTTAGCTTGTATATAAAATGTGAAATATAATTGTTGATATTGTCAGAATTTTTTTTATGAGTTTAAAATTTACTAAATTAACTAATAGTTCAAAATTTTAAATTACAAATGCTAAATGGGAGGTTCAAAAGCTTAGAAGAAACCCTAATCTTTTATATCAAGTGACATGTATGCATTATTAGCCCAATGTTAAAGTACATGACAATAAATTAGGGCTACATACATATTAGAATATCAGAGGCAAGAGTTTCGTCTTTGAATTAAAGATTTTCAGCTTTTTTTTTTAATTAAGTTTAGCTTAATCACCCGAATACAAAATCTGAACAAATAAGCAAAAGAAATGTTTATTTTTCATGTAAGTGGTGGAAATCAAACACCTTACATATCACATGTGAAAAAGAGCGCGATACCTCTCAATCACTATAATAATGATTAATTATTTAAGTTTGTTACTTTTTCCATTCTATTATACGTGCTATATTTGACTTTTTATGCAATTCATGAGTTATGTTATTAAATTATGCATAACTAAAAATTATAAAAAATTAATATCATGAAAATATGAAATTAGACAATTCAAGCAAAATTCTAATTGACTATATTTTTACTATGTTAGCCGCAATATACTCCTTCCTATTCACCACAAGTGTCCCATTTGCTTTATACACTCTATCCAATGCACTTATTCAATCTTTAATAACTCTAATTGTGTATAATTAAAAATTATGTAAAGTTGATATAAATAATCCTTACATTGAGACGAATCAAACAAGTTCCTACTTGACTATATTTTAACTTATAGATTAATGATAAAATGCAAATTAAGAGTAAGAGATGAATAGAGCTCAAAAAGCAAATGAGACACTTAAGAAGAAGAGTATAAAATAAGCTTGAACGATAAATAGTGTAAATAATAATAGTATAACAAGTATTCCCGAACGGAAAAAATATAAAGTAAGCGTTTAGGTGTTGAGTTGTGACAACTCACAGAAAATATAAGAAAATTATGGAAATGCTCCAGATTGTTTTACTCAATCCTTAAACTTCGCCACTCTTTTCATTTAATCGTCATCCTTATTTTAATGAAACGACGATAATGCCTCTGAATTTAAAATTTTTATAAAACACTCTAATTACACTCATTAACACTTTTATCACTCTAAAGCACCTAATCAAAACTTGAAATTTGTAGAGCTAAAGCTACGGAAAATAAAACGTGAAGAACAAATCGAGGTAATTTTTAATCGAATTTCCTATGTAAATTTTTAAAAAAAAATTTTTTTTAAAAAGAAGAACCAGTCGCTCGTTTTGTGCGACTTTTTTTTTTTATTTAAATATTTGCGATTTATGTTATTAATTAGTAATAATTAACATTTATGTTATAAAATTATATTTGTAATAATATTTAATTCAATATTATTTTTATTAATACTCCCTCCGGACCAATTTAGATGTCCCATTTGCTTGGACACGGTTATTAAGGATGGTGTGGGGTCCATTAAAAAGGATAAGTAGTAAAGAGTAAGTAGTGAAGGATAAGTAGTGAAGGGTAGTTGGACAAGTAAGGTATATGGAGGTATATTCGTAATTACTTGTGTGAACTAAGGATATTTAGGTAAAAAAAGATTGATAAAAATAGAAATGGGACAACTAAAAAGACTTTGCCAAATAAGAAAATGGGACAACTAAATTGATTCGGAGGGAGTAATAATTAATGTTTATGCTCATAAATTATGTTTGTTAATTATTATTATTATTATTATTATTATTATTATTATTATTATTATTATTATTATTATTATTATTATTATTATTATTATTATTATTATTATTATTATTTTTAAATTAATTATAATGATAATAATAATAAAATTATATTAATAATTATTAAATAATATAACATATTAATTAAATGTTTAATAATTAGTTATTGTTAAATGTTTATTATTTGTAATAATTTTTATTTGTTATTATTTTTAAGAATAATGAATTTAATATTGTTTTTAAATGTTTATTAGTTATTCTTAAATGTTCATTAAATTAATCATGAATTAATTTTAGAAATAATTTTTATTTGGTATTAATGTAGTTAACTTAACGTAATATTTGATTATTTTAATTTATTATTAATAGTTAATTAAATTATTAGAAATTGTAGTAAATGGCTGGAAACCAAGGAAGAGGAAAGGGTTTTTTCAGAAACTTGTTGAGCGGAAGTAGTTCTAAGCCTACCATACTGAGAGGGGACCCTCATGAGAGAGGGGTAACGGGTTCCGCTAGGCGGGTTAGGTAGGAACAGACGGCCAGTCATAGTCAGGCCCAACGTTCGAGTATGCTGCACCAAGTGTGTACTCACTTTGATGACCAGACTAGTCTCTAGAGTAATTTGAGGGGCTCCAGTTCCGATGATAGTGATTACGAAGGCTCCGTTGGTCAGCCAGTCGATTGGACTGTCGTGCGCGGGCATGCCGGTAAGTTCGCACGGATACGAACACCTTCCATATGCCTTGGGGGGAGATGACTATTATGTTGCACGACGTGCAACGAATTTTAGGCATTGGTATTAATGGTTCACTGCCGGCTGAACCTACTGATGGTGACTGGAAGCTCATGCTGGCCAGTCTGTTTGGAGAGCCCATGTCCGAGTTGCGGAGGAAGGGGTACTTCACCAGTGGGAGCATCAACATTGGGGAAGTTATGCACATGTGCCATCGATCTCAGGCTTTAGAGACACAGTGTACGACCTTCTACATGGCTATCGAAGATTCAACACTGATTGTGGATAAGACCAGGACTGGGATGCGACCTCACCCTATACTACTTATGAACGCCGATAAGGATAAGATCGCGTGGGGCCTCTAACCAGTGACTAAACGGTGCAGGCCCATTGCTGTGTGAATCCTGAATATAGCATTCGCTAGCGTCTCGGCTGATAGGTACACACGTAGGTATTGATCTTTGTTCGTTTGCATTCTCATACACATTGCACGTCGTAGAAGAGGCCATGCCTCCTCGCCTCCAACCTCTGTGACGGCAATAGCTCTAAATCCACAATTACCATCACCTATAACATCAACCCAATCAAACTAGTAAGGAGGGAGAATATGCGGGATGTGATTGGGCCATGAAAACACTGAAAAATCATGAACTGCTGAACCATCTACAATTATTAAAAATACGGTTAGTGACATTCAGTTGTAATAAAATAATGTGGATAACGGAAAGGAAAGTCATGCACAAGATAAGTTGAAACTAAAGTTAATTCCAACTGACCACTAGATCTCTCGCGGGATGAAGATCTAGACCCACGATCCCTAGAGGATGATCTGTTGTATTCAAAGACGCTTTTATTTCTCCTGAGGGTTTTGCTTGTTGTTGGTCTTCCCTTTCTTGGTGGACTTGCATGTGCCTCAGGTATATCGGTACCATCAGGATGTAATTCATCTTTAAGTACCTGAGACATGTTGCGTCCAACTGCGGGATCGGCTTTCAACACTTATCAACCAACGATTGAAAGTACTATTTATCATCGACATTTGCGTGTCGTACTCCTTCGTTGGTGTCAGCTTCTGCCTCTATGTATGTTAATGTTTTCCAAAACGGATGTATGTTATCCAAATACAACGCACCTTGTGACGTGATCGATAAATATAAGTAACAAGCACAGGGCAATCCATGGGTGCTTTGAAGTGCACAACCACATTTGTCAAATACATAATCACCCAACTCTAACATACGGTTATGCTCAAGCAGCACTTGTTCCAATGCAAAAATAGATACATGACGATATAATGGCCTCATGAAATTATTTCACATAGACCTTGCAACAGAATTCATGGATTCCCGTAGCGCTTGTTGGATCTTCAATTGCTTATTTGTTATTTGTGCGTGTGCCCTTTTAAACAAGGTATCAAATGAGCTATTACCGCTCCCAAGATAGTACTTAAAAGACGAGTGTTGACTTTCAACTCTGCTGGTAGTCTGGTTACCCATGTGTAAACTCTCATTCGTCCACGCACACACAAATTTCTCTTTGTGTGGAATCCATGTTCCACCCAAATATCGAACGACCCTTCTATTCCTAGTCCACCACGTAGCCACAATCGATTCCCATCTGTTTTGGAATTCGGTGACGGCAGAACTGTTAACCAAGGGGTTCCATCTAGTTTGCCTGAATATCTGCCCCTGTTGATTTCTTTTCCTGCCACACAATTTGTCCACCATATTCTTTATGTCATTGGCAATATGCCATATGCATAATAAATGTCGCGCATCTACATTGATTAGAAGATTGAATATAAGTGACATATATTTAATAAATAGAACGACAATAATTAATCAATATAACCTTTTTACCTAGGAAGACATCACGTATAGCTGTAGATAAACCTTCGTCTCTATCAGTTACGATTACGTTTGGGGTCTGAGCACTGCCGAAAATATCTCTCTATCTCTCCAACACCCACGAATATGACACGGCCGCCTCATCTCGCATCAAACAAAACACAACCAAGAAGTTGTGATTGGTTGGCGTCATTCCGATTATTTCACAAAGCGGCCACTTTTGTTTGTTTGTTTTGTATGTCGTATCTATCAACACAAAATAGTGCCATGTACGTATCATATGGATGGATGTGGGATTTACAATTAACAATCTACTCAATTTCCCTTCAATGTCAAAGTCTGTCTAAACCACGTAGTTATGCTCTGTGGCAATATAAAGACACTGTTGGAGCGAAGTCCTACCCTCTATCTCTTCTCTCCTTATTGATTATCTAACATTATATATCTGATTCAACTAGCAAAAATACCAGAAAAATTTTGTCTAATTGAGGTTATGATAAGGGCAGATTGCATGCCGGTTGCACTAAGGTCTCATATGTGATGTCGAATATCTACAGTCAACCTATTTGCCCTTACATGACCATCTCTGAACACGAACAACGGGTGGCTATGTGTTCCTTTTTCACCAGGACGCACTCTCACCGTCCAAGGTTTTTTCCCTGGTTTACGACTACTACATACAATCATAAATTTACACCTACATGTTCTACTTTTAGAACCCAGTCAGGTAGCGTTATCTAAGTTATGCAAATTACCCCTAACATTACCATAGCGGTGACATCTTAAATACAAACTAACTCTAGAACGTCCTTCTTTTTGTTTATATGAAGCACGAGTAAATTGAAAACCAATTCCTATTGCAATCTCATCGGCCGAAGCATGTAATTCATCTACAGAATCAAATTTCCTATCCGTAACAAATCTACCAGAGTAATCTACATTGTCCCCTAAATTTTCATAGTCCTGCAAATGTAACATAGATTTACAATCAATAATAAATAGTATTTAAATTATAAAATAAATATTTAGGTACCAATTAGGTAAATAAAATACATATAAAATAAAATAATTTAAATAATACTAAAATATAAAATAATTAAAATAAATTACTAGAACATAAATTATAAATTAAATAAATTACTACAACATAAATGTAAATTACTACAATAATTTAAATAAAAAATTAAAAATAATTCAAATAAAAAATTAAAAATAATTTAAATAGTATAATTAACAATAATATAAATTATCAAATAAAAAAATATACTACAACATATACAAAATCTAAATAAAATATAAATTAAATTAAATAAATAAGAGGGAAGAAAAAAAAAAAAAAAATTGTAGTCGCACAAAGCGTGCGACTGAGCAACGGTTGGGTCGCACAAAACGTGCGACTGGGCCGTGGTTGAGTTGTACAAAACGTGCGACAGGACCATGGTTGAGTAGCATGTTTTGTGCAACTCAATTGTGGTCCAGTTGCACGTTTTGTGCGACCCAACCATGGCCCAGTCGCAATTTTTTGCGTGATTCTAATTTTTTATTTTTTTTTAAAAAACCATTCGAATCGATTAAACTACGTATCGAATCGGATTCATAGTCTCTTTGATTAGCCATTGTAAATCGATTCCAACTTTTAGCTTGTTTTAACTCAGAGAGTGTTTTTAGAGAGATTTTAGAGAGATGTTATTGTGTTTAAGTTCGTATATTATGCAGGGGTAATATTGAAAATTCAATATATATAAGGTGACAATAAAAGTGTTTGGAATTTCGTTTCCTACGCTTTAGCTCCATAAATATTTTATTTTGATTTGGTGCTTTTAGAGTGATAAAAGTATTATTAAGTGAAATTGAAGTGTCTTAAACAAATTTTAAATCTGGAGACATTTTCGTGATTTCAATAAAATAAGAGTGGTGATAAAATGAAAAGATAACAATTTTAAATAATACCTTGTTTTATTGGATGGTCCTAATTGTCTTGGATCAACTCTATTCTTTTAAAGCTAGAAGTATTAGCTAGGGAAAGAGCAAGTTGCAGTTGTAGGCTATGTCAGCTTTTGATGTGGGGTTTGCCATGTGCTTTTACTTTTGGATTTGGATGCAATTATATTTACTATACATATCCTGATGTATAATTATATTTTATCAGCTAATCTTGGATAATGATTTTGTGTTAGAATGATTTATCCAACATTACTAGATTAAAGATGATGTATACATTTGAAGTTATTGGAGCTATTTTTTTATTGCCATATTATATGGTTTTGGATGGTATTATATTGGCTTATATGGAGTGTGTACAACTAATCGTATTTTTCAATCATATGATGACATTTATAATAAATTCAGTCAAATTGAACATTTTTTTGTCCCTTTAAACATATACCATAAAACTCAAATATGTAAAAGCTTTTTGAATCTTATAATGTAAACTCAAAAAGTCCGAGGGGTATTGTATTAAAGCCTCCAATAATATGATTATGTGGCCATTTAGATTATTTTAGTATATGTTTGACTTTCACTATTTTGTTTTGTCTACTGTGCTTTTAAATTTATCTCTTTTAATTATTTTATATTGTATTTTTATTTATTCTCCAAGATATGAAGGGAGTTCTAATTTTGGTATAGGGATTCGAGCCACAAATTTGCTACATCATTAAAAAAATAGTACTAGTATTTATTTTGAATTTGAGCTAAAAAAATTAAATGGACAGTGAAAATAATTTTGATTTAAATTAAAAAAACATTTAAAAAAATTCCAGTACATAATATTAATTCTAAAATTGCACGTACTATTATTGGTTAAACAATATTGGATAGAACTTGCACTAAAACTCATGAATTCTTAATGTAATATCTAAAAATTAAAATGGGATGTTTCAGATATCAAATATCCGATCCGACTGCATTTTTCGTATTGAAAATCCGATTACGCTCTCGCTTAATTACCTCCATCCCACTGAGACTGCAACACATAAATTTGTAGAATGTTAGAATTTCAATCACACTATTTGAAAAGAGAATTTCATGCAGCTGCTACATGATTGAGAATGTAGAACTTAAAACAATAAAAAGAAGGCCGCCAAATTGATCCAAAACGAACTAACTCACCAAGTACTTTACTCCATAAAGATGAAAAGAAGAAAAGAAAAAGAATGTAAGAAACAAAAGAGTTGCACGATATGAATATGATTAGAAGGGATTGGCATTAGCATTTGGCAGCACCTCCTGCCTCTGGAACCTGGATCTCGCTCAAAAGTGTGCTTGTACTTGCTCAATAAGTTGTGAGAGTTTCATCATCCCATATTTACCCGACCTTGTAATTGAACTCCATTTAATTAGGTGGGGAAAAAAATTTGCAATTTACAATTATATAAAAATCGATGTAGACTCAAGATCCGATTTTAAACCGACCGAAAATACATGATTTGAAATCGACCCGATAACCCAAATAAACACCAATATAACTTATCCTCGGATTAGGTTTTCAATTGAGTTGGTCTTTTAACACTTTCCTGGTGAGCAATAGATAATTTAATAATTATGAGTCATTTTTGAGATGTGTTTTGGCTTTTCAATATTTATTTATCTATCTTCACAAATAAAAATAGGATTTTATACATTATATTTAATAAATTCATCCAAAATTATAGGAGTATTAAACTTAAACTTTTATATCAAAACAAAAAAAGACAATGTTATTGAAATATCACATTAATATGAATTTAACATTAATTTACATTAAAGGTTGAATGATAGTTACTTTTATATGCTTTTCTTAAAAATTTGAGCCCATAAAAAAAGGAAACTATTATTTTCTTTTTCTTTACTTTTCAAAATACTGATGTTACTATATATCAGCTTCTTTTTTCCATGATAAATGGTAAACTTAGAGACTAAGAGTTGGGACTTGGGCATCTATTAAGGATTATATTTAATCTACTTTCTATGTTCTTTTAGTTTTGCCTTAACAAGTAAAAGTTTGCATTATTTAATTTGAATAAAAGTGTAGATCAGAACAAAAAATAAGTTCATTGAAAGAATATGTGGATGAAATATAAGGGAAAAAATATGTTCATGAAATTAGATGAAAAAATACAAGATCATAACCAAAAACTTAAATGTAACAACACTAAAAGGGCAGTTCAAAAAAATTGTAACAAATTTAAAGGAATAAAAAGAGTTATCACAGTATTTTGATTTTGCTATACAATACACAAAAAACACTGACTTAGATTTCCTCAATTTAGAAAAAAAAAAAAATCAAAGGAACACGTTGTTCAAAATGACGAATTCTCAAATAAGGCGGCCTCACGGTGAGATCATCTTTATTGGGTTGACCTGATGATAACTTATAACCTTAAAATGATCACTTACAATATTAAGATGACTGATTATAACTTTAATGTAGAGTGTTAAAGTGATCAAGTATAAACTTAAAGTGATCACTTACAACCTTAAAGTGATCGATTAGAAAAAGGAAAAATTGTAAAAAAATAAAACAATTCTTACTTGATCCGTTGAAAATAAATCCAACTATTGTTTTTTCTTAAATAAATCCACTTATTCTGTATAAATGTTGAAAATAAATTTAACTATTGTTTATTTTTAATTCTTGACTTACAAAAAAGCTTTAAAAATTCATTTATTTTTAGCACTTATACCTAATACTTGGATTTATTTAAAAATAAATAATAAGTGAGTTTATTTTCAGCAGATCAAGCAAAGGTTAATTTATTATTAACAGTTTACCCTTAGATTAATGAGTAGATTATATATGTCCGTGTCATGATGAGACGATCTCATATAGGACTTACTAATTCAAATTAGATTTGTGTTTGAAGATAAATTTAATATTAATTAAGATTAAGATGTGATGATATTTAAATTGTCCTCCCTCTAAATGAAGCCAAAATATTCTTTTTGTTTAGTACCCTCCTTAGTAGCTAAGGTTGGTATTGCCAAAATTTATAGTTAAAACTAATAAAAGCAGCTAAGTTTGTATAGCATGTAAGTATCAACTTATATACTTTTTCATCAACTTTGTGCTTTTGCAAAATCAATTTATGGGTCCTTAAGAACCAAGGGTTAACTGTTATAAGACCTTTTGGCTTTTGGATATTGTCAGATAATCAAACTTCATTAGCTTTTTGATAATCTTAATTTAAAGTTCTCAGCTTTAACTTCTTCTTGTCTACTTAATTAGTTGTTTTGTCACATAAATATACACAAAATTTTATGACGACCTATATTTTTTTATATTATAGGGCCTTAACGAGTTATTAAAACTAAATTACAAATTCTTAATTAAGACGGTTTTAGGGTGAGACTATTTTAATTTATTGGACTGACCCATGTACATTTAGTATGTGAAAGTAATTACTACTTTTTTTTTGAAGTATTTACTTTTTATAGTATAAAGTGATCACTTAGAAAAATGGGTTAATATATGAATTCGTCTCATGATAAGACGGTTTCAAACAAGACGAGCTGAAACTAAATTAGAATGATGAAAAAAAATATATATTACCTCCTTCGTTCTAAAATACTTGCTACATGACAATTATTGACAATTATTGATCGTTCAAGCTTATTTTTTATATTGCGGCTAATATGTAAGAAATAATATAGTTAAGTGAGATCTTGTTTGAATTGTCTAATTGCATACTTTCATTAACTTTTTACTCCATCCAATTCTTCTTAGTTGTCCCCTTTCCATATTTGAGCAGTTCATCTCTATTGTCCCATTTTCATTTTAAGACATATATTTTTAGGTGGTTCCTCATTTTCTTAATATTAAAATACCTAATATTGCACATGGGTTTACTATGTTAGGTGGACTCCTTATTTTCTTAATATTTGTGCCTAAACCATAAGGGACAACTAAATTGAATTTGAGGGAGTATAACTTTTAGATGTGTATAATAAATGATCAAAATTAACACCTTAAATTGCGTAAAAATTCAAATATAGCAAATATAGTGGAACAGAGGAGGTATAAGCTATTCAATATCATATCATACATAATAGTAATAATAAAACTTGTTGCTCTTTGTTGAGTCAAGCTCCAAATCACACTTTGCTGGAGGTGAGTTTGATCACTGCGTTGCTTACTCTTTGACTTGCAGTTTTGAGAACGAAGTTATGAGTGCAAGGAAGTATGAGAGCATATACTTTGGGTCACTAAATGAAGTGATGAATGATGATGAATTGGAGTGTCTTAATGTGGAGAAGACACGAAGATCAGAGGCCCTGATGGACCACTCGGCTGGTCGAGCATCTTTGGCTCAGTGGAGTAGTTGATCCAGAAGAGGTCAGAATGTTCTGGAACATCGTTCGCCTGGTTAAGCAGTTGGCGCTCGGTCGAGCAAGGCCCAGCACCCAAGTTCAGCGACATTCTGTTTTAAGCGGGATTTTTTGTGGGCTTTTAGCCATTTGTTCTAGGGTTCCCTAATATGTTGTATGACTATATAAGGAGTCTTAGAGCATTATTAGGAGTAAGGAGAGACTAATACTTGAGAGGCAACTAGCGTTCATCCATTAGAGCTCCCCCTTCTTTGTATTAGGTTGTTTGTGTGGGACCACCATTAAAGGTGAGGTCTTTGCTTTGAGAGGTAGTTCTTGAAGCTTTGTAAGGTGAGTCATTAATGTATTTTTGAATATATTAATGATAAGATACTTGTTTTGAGGGGAGGTATCCATAGATACATCATATCTCTTGTGTGTTTGCCATTGTTATTTCGTGCTCTATTTTGGTTGTTTTCTTTGCAATTGTTTTTGTTATTGTTTCTTCACCATTACCATAGCTCATTCACAACATTCTTGCTGGCTAATTATTATCACAGAAATCATATTATATTACATACTAATAATTTTGAAGTAAAATGAAAAATGACAAGTTCCTTAGTGTATTGCCATTTGTAATTATTTGATTGAGTGAGAAATCTAAATGGACAATAATCTTTCCATATTAAAAGAATAATTTAATGGCATGTTAAATAAAGAATGTTTCTAATATAGTCACTCCGAACCAATTTAGATGTCCCATTTGCTTGGGCACGGTTATTAAAGATGGTGTGGGGTTCATTAAAAAGGGTAAGTAGTAAAGGGTAAGCAGTGAAGGGTAAGTAATGAAGGGTAGTTGGGTAAGTAAGGTATATGGGGATATATTCGTAATTACTTGTGTGAACTAAGGATATTTAGGTAAAAAAAGATTGACAAAAATAGAAATGAGACAACTAAAAAGACTTCGCCAAATAAGAAAATGGGACAACTAAATTGGTTCGGAGGGAGTATTATATATCATTTTGCATGCCTAATTTGCATATTTTCTATTTCAAATGCTAATATATGAACTAAAATTAATTAAGTATTATCTAAAAAAATGTCATTTAAGTATGTGCTTAATTAAAAAGAAGGAAAATTCTACATGGTAGCATTATGGTTTGGTAAAACGCTAGTGATATAGCATTTATTTAAGTTTTTTCCACATGGTACTTGGTAGCAACAAAGTTATAATTTTACAAATTCCGTTGCAAAATCCGTTAAAAAACATTCAATTCCCGTCAACTTTAATAATTTCTATATTTTCCTTCTTTTGTGTTTTAACAATATCATTTTTCTTTAAAAAAAATGATATTTTCCTTCAATATCCCACGCTATTCATCTTCCCCAAACCCTTATGATGAGGGGACTGGCCATCTGCGCCTCCTCGTCGCGGAGTTGGTATCACTGGAAGTAGTTGTCAGGGACACCTGCATTAAATCATCCATCTCACATTCCAACTTGAAAACTGCATTCTGAAATAGTGATTAAGTCATTAAACCCACAAATTCGAGATTTCAGGAAAATAATTTAGTTTGCTAACCTCAAATACCAGATTGAAAATTACAGTTTGATACTCACTAGTTTCGAATTGTAAGGAATAGCAATTAGTTTATTAACCTCAAATACAAGCTTGCAATTTATAGTTTGATACTCACTAAGCTAGCTTCGAATTAAACCAAAAGAATGCAAGGGTAGTTTAAAGTTCAACCCCATATTCAACTCATCCACTTTACTCTCTGGAATCGAGTTAAACAACAATGAATTCAGAGAGTAGAACCAAATTATTAAGGGTGAAGGAGGAACCCAACAGATGTTTGGGATAGAACCCCAAAGACGAACAAGAAATCGAAAAAAGAAAACCTAAGACCTTAAGAGATCAAAACCAAAACTTCAGTCTTAGAATTACAGAGAACAAAATTCTCAAAAAAAATTAGGGTTTGAGAGATAAGTTAACGGAAAATAGATTTTTTTTTTTTAACGGATTTTGTTACTGATCTTGTAACATTAAAATCTTGTAGCTACCAAGTGGAAAAAACTTTAAAAAATGCCACCACTCGCGTTTCGCCAAACCACAATACTATCACATAGAATTTCTCTAAAAAGAATTAGCTCTACGTTAATGGTTGGTGCACTTTTATATTTATATTTATAATTCAGTTTTATTAAAAGTATTTTGAAAATATTGTTTTTTTACAAAAAAAAACCTATTGCTTGTTTAATTTGTATATTGTAGTAGTTGAACAAGTTAAAATAGTAGCACATTGCCAACCAAATAAATAGAGCATATAATGGGCAGATTCTTTGTATTTTCTTGTGATCAAATTAAAGTACAATATTTTATGTGTGAATTAACCTTTTGAATATTCATTTCTTACATATTTTAACTTTGTAATAAAACTATATCCAAAGTAATATAATATTCCTAATGTTAGAAACACTATATATATTAATAAAAATTTATGCCTTAGCATTCATTCCACCTACAAAATCCTTATTTCATTATTTATTTTCAAATAAAGGTTTTAAACAAATACAAATATAAATAAACTTCAAAGAGATTTCAATCCCTACACATTAATTTGAAGAGGATATATATATATATATAGAGAGAGGTTTGCTTCTCACCTAGATCATCATTTAAATATTATCTCATCTTTTTTTATTTTTTTCTTTTTGCTAACTAATTAATATAAGCTTATACTAATATTTTGAGGCTTACTTTATTGTTTTACTTGCATGGTCGTATACTTGTATAATTGCTTTAATTAGTTTTGTCAGATTTATCTTACAAAATTGTGCCTTTGTGCCAAATGACAATCTAACTAATTAATATAAGCTTATATTAGTCTAGTCGTAAAATGTTATTTCTTTCACTTTTATAGTAAGGGTTTGATTTTCACCACCTAAATAAAAGACTATTTCGCTCTCTGATTCCCTTTTGCTTGTAAGGATTCTTTTACCTTAACTTGAATCAAATAATAAATCGTTATAATCCTAGTTTTAACCCCTTGCTTTTTTTTTTTAATGAGATACTCTTGTAAGAGATCGTTTTTCGATAAGACAACCTCAAATAAATACCTCATATTATCATAATATATGTATTAAATGAACTCTTTTTAACCCATGTATAAAACGCTTCTCACGGTAAAATCGTCTCATGCAACATTTTGCGTTTCGAGGACCACATGTTCCTTTTATTATTATAAAAAAATATTGCCGTGTAAATATTGATGTTTGTGGTGGCCTTTTTTTACACACATTACACGTAAATGGGTTGATGAAAGGATAATATAATTCCCTTGGTTCACCATATTCCATTATTAGTGAACATCAAATTATAATTTTCTTTTCAAACTTCCAACTTCACATTGAAATTTTTTTTTAAAAATCTTATCATTAAATTAAGTATTAATAATAATAATAGTAAAATATTACCTAAAAAGTACATAAAAAGCCTTTAAATTATTGTTAATAAACCTCTTAGGGTTAAAATGTTAATTTGAAATCCATCAAAAAAGTTTAGGAGAATATAGATTTTTCTTAGATTCATGAAATGCTTAATTATACATTGTCCTTCTAAATGATTTTCTCAAATTTATCAATTTTAAATGTCAACTCAAGGGAATATTCCATAGTGGTCGACATTAGCACAATATTTGAAAGTATTGCTTACTTATAAGTAGGGAGGATACGTGTCCGATCTGGTTCTAGTCTAGCTAGACCCTAAATCAAAGTCTAATTTTTTATTGGACCCCAAACCTAGATCCAGATTCATAATGTCTGAAAATTTTGGACCCGGATCCGGACCCAGACCTTTAGGGTCTGGCGGGTCTAAGTTTTAGATCTAGGTCCAAAATAATTTTTTTTCTTGAGCTTTTTACAAAATTATATATTATACAATTTTCGACCATTCGTATAAAATTTTTAAACATTTTCGACTAACAAGGATCTTGTAATACTTTATACTAATTGAGCGAATAAATATATAAAGCTTTTCAACAAACAAGTTCTTATACCAAAATATTTATCAAGTCTTTTAATTTTAAAAGTATAGATACAACGACCACGTTTCAAATTACATGAACCGATAAAATTTAAAATCACTTAATGTTCAAAAGTATAACGAAATTCCAAATCAAACAAGTATATAACACATGATAACTAATATATAATTTTAAAAAAGGACGTAAATGAGTCCATGGGTCGGATCAGGATCTCAAACATGTGTACCCATACCCGGAGACCCTAAGGTTATGGACCCAGATCCGACACGAATCCATAGGGTCCAAAAATATTAAGGGCATGCTTATAGTGAAGGTAAATATGTTTGGGGAAATAAAAATATTGGGGAAATATATTTACCTCCATTTGTGTAATTTGACTTTTATTTTCCTATTAAACATTTTAATTATCAAAATTCAAAAGGATAGATTGATATATGAAGTAATAAATAGTAGATTTGAATTAATAATTAATAATAAACCAAAAGTTTGATACATATAGTACATAGATTATGATTTTTGTGAATGATCTTGGCTAATTTAAGAGTTAGTATTTGATTTTTGTTAATTTTTTTTTCTTATTGTAATTGATGTTACTTAATTTGTTATTTTTAATATGAAATATGAAATTTGAACAATTGTATAAGTGATTTGATTCGGTAAATTTCGAACCATAGAAAAAAATACCTGAAAACCACCCACTAATTTTAATCCTATAAGGAGTAATTCAGAAAATTGCCTTGCAGTTTGATAATTACATATTTAGTACATAAAAATTCAAATAAATCATATTTAAAAATACTCATTGCTTTAAATTAAGTGGAAATGAAAACAAATGTCTCATCAGAGACGGAGCAAACAATTCAGAGGCCTTGTTTATTTTTCATAAAATTTTCAAATTGGAGCCCTTCATAATTAAATAAAAAAAAAAGATATTTTAAAATTTAAATTAAGTTGTCAAAATTTAAACTTTTTTTAATGTTAAAATGGAAGGAAAAAGTTAGTTATAGATCGATGATCAATAATAGAAAGAGTAAAAGTTTAAAGGGTTGAAAAACTAAAAAAAATTGTTGATTAATTTTATAAATTAAGTTAGTGATAATTGATACTTGATAAATGTGTGAACATTAAATGAGGTAAGAAAAAAATATTTAGAAGGTAGAGTTCTTTTAGAAAGAGATAAAAAAGGAGAGAAAAATATAATCAATAGGTTTTGAACATATGACTATGGTATATCAAGTAAAACTCTTACCAACTACTCTACTACACTA
The DNA here is from genome assembly GCF_026212465.1 of Amaranthus tricolor. Lineage (NCBI taxonomy): Eukaryota > Viridiplantae > Streptophyta > Magnoliopsida > Caryophyllales > Amaranthaceae > Amaranthus > Amaranthus tricolor. The sequence continues at coordinate 21,931,976 of NC_080051.1, read as the reverse complement.
CTATGTTATTTTGATATAATTTTTTAATATGAAGCCCGTTAGGTTCAAGGCCCTGTGCTGTTGACACCTCGCACGACCCCAGAACCGCCCCTGTGTCTCATTACCTTTATAGGACAGTTCACTCTAATTGTCTTATTTTTATTTTAAATAATGATTTTCAACACATATAAACATCTTTTTGTTGTGGTTCCTTCTTAACTCGTACATGTGAAGTGTATACACTTTTTTATGGTAGTCTCTTTTTTAATGTGTACATGTAGAAAACTATTATTGTGATCCCCTCTTAACTTATAGACATAAACACTTTTTTTTAAGGAAAACTATTACTTTTGATTATTCATGAAAAATCAAAACTTTTCACCTTAGTTGCTCACAGCACCCCCACCAAAATTGTGACCGACTACAGCAGGTCGAAAAGCTGAGTTTAATGTCTTCACCAAAATAACCCTTTTCAACATTCAATTCCATTCCAATTTGAATTACAACCCAATTCATTTCACCTCCAAAATTTTAGGATTCATCCTAAAACCCCCGATTTGCATTTCCCCAATTCTAGGATTCATCATTTCACCCCTAAATTCAAAGAAGGAAGGTTGAATCTGGTTGTTTTTTTTATTGTTGTTCTTCATAAAAATGGTAAGCTGCTATTCTCATGGATGTTTCGGTTATTATTTGCAAATTTTTGGTTAAATGAGCGAATTTCTGCTATTTTAAATGTACAAATTTCTGTTTAATTTTCGATTGTAATCCCCAAATGTATTATTTTTCGAATGTAAAGGGATGAACTGAATTTTCTTTCTCCTAAATTTGGGTTTAACAATGGAGAAATGGAGTAAGAGGGAGGAAGAAGATGGCAGCAATAAGAAGGAAGAGAACAGGTTAGAAATGACTCTATCACCTGCTGTAGCCACTCACATTTTCGATGGGGGTGTTGTGAGTAAATAAGGTGAAAAGTTCGGATCATGAATAATCAAAAGTATGAGTTATTCACAGAAAAATGTAAAAGTAAAGATTATTCTCAACAATTTTTCCTTTTTTTATCATGGTCCCTTTTGTCTTAATATTTGTGCAAATGCCCAATCGGACATACTCCCTTCGTCCCATTGAATGTGCATCATTTTTCATTTTGATCTGTCCTATTTAATTTGCATCATTTCTATTTTTGGACAATAACCCACCATTTTCTTTTAATCTCATTCATACATTTTATCTCCTTTTTAATTTCATCCATAAAATCTAATCTATTCTCTCTTTTTATTTATTACCATTTTTTTAAAACTTACTCACTTTCTCTTTGATGCAGTAATAACATATTGACCATAATTCAATTAATGTTATTTAGCTTAACAAATGACAATTAGACGCTAAAAAGGACTAAAAGTGTTGTGTTATATTGATTGGTTAAGGAGCTTGGATGGCAGAGAGTGTTGCTAATATTGCAATCGATAAGGTGTTGAATCCAATCATGGCTGCATTAATGAATTACACAATTAAAGGCATTGGTTACATAAGAGAGTACCAGAAGATTGGTATCAAACTAGAAAAAGCAGTAGATGAACTGAAAAACATTAAAGCAGATTTCGAAGTACAGGTGCAGAATATGGAAATCGAAAAAGAAGAAGCAATAAAAAAAACAGCTCAGGATTGGCTTGATAAGGTTAATGAAATGTTGGATAACAAAGAACTTAAAGTACTTTTAGAGAAGGCGGCTGAGATCAAGAATAATAATGATGATCAGTGTTGTTACGGGTGCTGCCATGGTAGTTTGGATGAGCGTTTTACATTCGGTAAACAGGCGAGTGAAAAGCTTGAAAAAATTGAAAAGTTGCGTACTCCACCTCCTCCACCGATTACTGATAAAATATTAGGTGATCGAGTTAAAGAAAAACTGGAGCTTTTGCGGAGCAAAAAATGGGATACAAGAGAAAAACTGAAGAAAAATCTGATTGTGAAGGTGCTAGATGGGCAAGTACGTCATCATGTTGGACTTTGTGGTTCCAAAGGTGTAGGTAAAACGACATTGGTAAAAGAAATTACGCGAGAAAACCAAGTGAAAGAAGCATTCCAAAAAATAGTGATGGTGTTGATGGGAGATTCTCCAAATTTGAAAGACATTCAGAATAAGATCGCCGAGGGAATAGGAGTGAAGTTGAATGACGAGGACAAGAATGAGCTAAATGCGGTAGTTTTGGAAAACCATATACGAACGAAAAAGGAAAATATACTGATAATATTGGACGATCTTTGGGCCAAAGTAGATTTGAACAATTTGGGAACTGGCAGAAACAATGAATACTGCAAGCATTTGATAATAACCAGGTCAGAAAATGTGTGCAAATTAATGGACATACCAAAAGAAAACACGTTAGAAATGAAGGTCATGACTGATGATGAATCTATAGCTTTTTTCTGGAATGTTGTTTATGATCAAAAGAGCAAGAACAGAATGGTTGATCAGATTACATCTTACGCGTATATATCTCTCGCAAGAAAACTGATTTTGAACCATTGTGGAGGCGTCCCAAATGTAGTTGCAGCGTTAGCTAATTATCTTGCTAATTTAGAGATCGAAAAATGGAAAAAGTTGGCTGATGAATTAAGCGATGAATTGGGCCAAGAAGAGAGGAAAACAAAGATTTTGAATATAAATTACGAGCGTTCTAAAACTCATGAGGAAGAAAAACAAAAGTTTTTCTCGCTTGGATGTGTGTTTCAACCAGAAACAAGCATACCAATCCAAGAATGGATGAGATATGCCATCGGATTAGACTTGATTAAAGTTGTCGATAGCCTTAGTGAAGCCATGTCCAAAGCTGATACTTGGATTCAAGATATGATTTCATCATCTTTGCTTGAAGAGGAAGAAAAAGGCTTTATGGGAGGCTTGGGCCATGTTACAATCTCCCGTCAAGCTCGTGACCAACTAAAAGGTACATCACTCGGTACATCCCTTTTTTAATCACAATTTTAGAATTTTGCTTGGCTTTTGACGATGCATTTAATCAAAGAAAGTATAAATGATTAGAATTATTATTGTTTTCAGGTGGGAAGATACAATTGTTAGATGATATTCCTCGATGGTTTGATTTGGAAAAAATTAGCAAGTCGATGTACAATGCTATCTCGTTGTGGTCTGGTCGTAATCATGGGCGTATTAGTGGAAAAGAGTTCATCAATCTTGAAGTGTTGATTCTAGATGGAAGTTACCCTCGAGATCAATTTGAAGATGATTTCTTTTATGGAATGACAAAGTTGAAGGTTTTAAAACTTAAGAAAATGAAATTCAAGAAGCAGTTACCAATGTCATTGAAAAGTTTGAAAGATCATCTTAGGTTGTTGCATTTGGAAAATTGTGAACTGGGAGAAGATATTAGCTTGATTGGAGACTTAGTTAACCTTGTTGTTCTTAGTTTTCGAAAATCGAAGATGAACAAGTTTCCAGCATATGAAATAAGGAGGTTGAGCGAACTTCTTGTGCTTGATTTGTACGAGTGTAAGATTGCCTCCAACGGAATCCCAGCTAATGTGCTGAAAACACTGGATAAATTGGAAGGATTATACAGTTATGGTATTGAGGGAAGTGATTGGGCTGATCTCACACAAGAAAGAAACAAGGATTGGAAGGATTTCACGTTTTTATTGAATCGGAAGGACAAAAATGCAAGCCTCGATGAATTGAATGAGCTGGATCAGTTGAATGTACTAGAGATCAAAGTGCCACACCTTCATCAGTTGCCTAAAAATGATAAGTTCGTCAAAAAACTTCAACATTTTTATATATTTGTGGGTAAGGAGGATCAAGAAGTAGAATCAATATCAGCAAAAGGATTCTCTCGGATTATGAGGTTTGGATACTTAGAGAGTGGGCTGAAAGCTAATAAATACGAGTGTTTGCAAAATCTGCTAGCCAAAACTGATTTATTGAGCTTAGAGGGGATGAAGAATACAGCATTTTTTGTACAGCAGAATGAGACTAAACTCGACACTCCTGAAATAACAATTGATGTGGCTGAATACACAAATTTGGAAGTTCTAAAAATGTACGAGTGTGATGGGATGAAGGGTTTCGCAGCTAAACCTCTCAAGGCACCCAACTTGACTGAAATAGAAGTGATCAAGTGTAACAAATTGAACTTCCTTTTTATAGAGCATATAAAGGATACCAGAGATGAATATAACTCCATTCCTTTATTAAAGAAGTTGGTACTTAAGAAATTGGAAAAACTGGGTTGTATATCATCCCCTGACATCACTGGCAATGAAGCCTTTGCTTCTTTGTTCGATGGAAAGGTATTTACTCCTCATTTGTAACTAACTAGTAACACTTCTAGGGGGTGTTTGATAGCTGGCTTTTGAATTGATTTTTTAATTTAGCTTTTGGTTTATTGGTTGGTCAAAAGGCACAAAAGAGTATTTAGTAAATAACTTAACCAGTTGAAAAACAGACTTTTAAACCATACTGAAAAAGCTACTTTGGTTGAATTTGGGTTTGTTGGTCCATTTTTTCTTCTATAACCACCTAACAATAATACCTAATCTTACCAAACATCTCCCTAAACAGTTGCACTCGCTTAAAACTAAAAAAACAACTAGCACTTCCGACTAATCAAACAAGCAAACTAAAAAAGCCAAATCTTTTGCCAAACACCCCCCATAATCCAACTTTTCGTGTTTTATGTAACATCTTTTTGTAAAAACATTTGCTTATTTACACATTTTGATCAGTTTTTCACCATTGCAGGTAATATGTCCCTTGTTAGAGACGTTGGAACTGGTTAAATGCAGCCAAATTACGCAAATTTGGAGTAATTCTAGTTTTGAAACTTCCTCATGGACACGAAGATTCAAACCTAGCTTGAAGCATTTGAAGGAAGTACACATTAAGGAGTGTCAAAAACTCCAGCATGTTTGCTCACTCGCCATAGCTGCTGCACTTGTTAAACTGAAAAAGCTGGAAATTAGGTCTTGTTCATTATTGAAGACGGTGATAAAGGCTGATAAAGAAGATTATAAAGACTTCACTCATAATGATAACATTCAAATTTTTCCAGCACTTGAAGAACTTACCCTTGCCGAGTGCCACAATGTCAAAAATTTTCTCTCACATAAAAATTATCAAAGAAATCAAACCTTTGAATTACCTTCTTTGGAAAAGTTAAGAATTCAAGATAGTCCCAATATGAAAATTTTCTCATCCATTGAAATCAAAACACCCAAATTATGGTGGCTTACAGTTGAACCTTGCACCCATTCTAAGAAAGAGATCGAAAATATTAATGTATTCTTGAAGAATCAAAATAAGGAGCCAAGGTTAGTATTCTATACCTACTCTTTTGTTTTCAATTGTAAAATCGTCGTACAATAGTGTATCATCATCATACCCAATATATCCCGCTCAAAGAAGTTATATCTTTGTGAAATTGTTGTCTCCAATATTATAAAACTTATACTCGTTTGGATAGCAATTTAAAGAGGAGAGGAGAGGAGAGGAAACAAAAGAAAGGAAGGGTATAAAAGAGAAATAGCATTTTGCTTCCAAATATTTCAACATTTGAAGAGACTGATTTGGTCACTAACAAAATCAAGGGAATTCATCTCTTCAAATTCATTCCTTTAAATCCCTCAGCTCCAAAGTTGGTATCCTAACAAAGAAAAGTATATCCCTCTAAGTCTCTCCTCTTTCTTTTCCTCTAATTCCCTCAATCTAAATAATGTGTTATCGAATGTGTTGAGGTTTATATATGTCTTGAAAGAAATTATAGCATTAAGATAAGAAAAATTATAATTTCTTTATTCGAGTAAAAACCATATGTTTTTGTTGGATCAGAAAGTCGAATGAAGAATCAAGCGAAACTGATGAGGTTGCACCCATTGATTTGGGCAAGAAATCAGTTGGATGCGCCAACTTTTCATGCTTTGACGACAAGTTGAAAGAGCCTAACAAGAAAAAAAGAAAATGAGAAGGGCATCACAGTAAGGAAAAGACTGAATGTGTAAAGGGAATTATCTTCAAGTGTTATGATACTTTGTTTTTTTCATGTACATCTTTTTTTATTTGAATTTAAACCTTTTTAAAGAATACGGATTTCATTTATATCATAATTTGCTTGATTTTCAACAATTTCATTGTCCGTGCGGGAATCAAGCATCAAAGAATAGAGCTTGAAGAAAAAGTAATTAAGATCAAAGAAGTTTAAGTCATCTAGCTAGAAACTTTATATCATTAGAATTGCTAAAGAATAAGATTGTGTCCTTATACCATCTTATTGTTTAGCAAACCGATTTTATTTTTAAAAATTTAGTTTCTAGTAAAGTTGGCACAAATACAAAACCTCTTCGATCTTGCTTTTGCTTATGCCCATAGCTCTTTTCTAAAAGCTTGTTCCTTGTTAGAAACAATAAATAGTTGAAATTGAGCAAAATAAGAATTTGGTTGATAAAGTTGTCTCCTTGTAACAAAGGGATGCTTACAAGTGTCTTTAAGTTTGATACGTTCGTATGGTTTTTATTTCTATATCACTTGTAAATGTTAAATAAGACTTGTGATCAAATTTCAATAAACTTTATATAGAATTGATTGAATAATTTAAGACATGTAGTTGAATGCTCTAGTACATATCATAACTATTATAAAAAATTGATTTTGTTGTATTTAATTTTGACCTTTCCTCCATTTTTAGGTTGAACTTAGAAAATTATAAAAATGGATAAAACTTCGGGATCATTTTATTTCTAGTAAACAATTTTACACAAGTTAGGTTTTTAAAAGAGAATTAAGAGATTGTTAATAAATCGAAATTTAATAAAACTAATTTTTACATAAAATTCAATTAGAAACTCTCTCCCATGCAGGGTGATCATCCTACCCTTCCTCTTCCCTTCCCTTACTATCTTCCTCCTTTCCCGTGCAATCTTCATACTTACTGGTGAAGCCACACTGAGGCTTAGCCCCCCAATCCAAGCGTGTCTATTGTTTTTTTTAACTCAACCCCCTAAATAATATGTAATTTTTATAAGAAATAATTAAATATCACAAAATCAAACAAAAATATGAGGTCAAACCGTCAAAGTAACAAAATTAAACATAATGTTTGTGGTTCGATTCTTTGTAAAGGTTAACGATCCCTCTTATATTTTGTTACAATTCAATTGACTTTGAATTTTCTCATTTAAAAACATTCCAATTATAACTTGTTTTCATATAATTATTTTGTTAGTGTGTCAGTTATTTGACATAATTATTTTGCTAATATATCGGTCATTTGGCTTCCCTAATTTAAATTTTTGTCTTCCCTCCCCTTATAGATTGTCATTAATACTTTGTTTGAATAGAATTTTAAGAGGAAAAGGAGGGGGAAGGAGAGGAAAGGGATCGAAGGGAAAGAACAAAAGATACTTATTAAGGAAAGAAAATAAGTTATGGAAGGGAGAGAAAAATCCATCCTTCATTTAGATAGAAATTAAGTTAAGAAGGAAAGGAAGAGAAAAAAACTGAGAGAAAGAAGATCATGAGTCTTCATCACCCCTTTAATACTTGAACGAGAGTATTGCATATCTTCTTGTAGGCTGTGATAACTTATATGATTTCAAGAATATTTTTAAAAATATACATGCTCGTAAAAAATAGAGTTATGTCGCGTTACACTCATGGTTATCCATTTATATCTTCAAATCCCTCCATCTTCCCACTTGTTGTCCAAACAAAAGATTACTCATCTTTCTAAATCTCCCTCCTTCCTTCCTTTCATTTCCCTACATCCAAACAAAGTGTAATCAAACCTCTCCCCTATTTATTTTTCCTTCCCCGACCATCAGACCATTATAGTTAAATTACTAAAAACAAAGGCAAAAATTCAACAACACTAACTCTCTCCCTATCTCACTTATCCTGCTGTATTGTTATATTGATGGAGTGATCAAAATGTTAGACTTTTCTTACGTTCTTTTTGTAACTTCTGCTAAAATGGTAACCAGCTCCAAGATTATTTTTTACATTGCTTTTAGTTTCTACAACCATAGGCCATTAGATATCATAAAAAGACTAATTATACTAATACTATTATCAATACTTAAATATCAACACTAATTACAGAAAGAAGAAAATTAATCTTCAGCAAGAGAATAGGAGGCAAAACAAAGGCCATTAGATTTTATAAAATGGACATAAAGAATTTGGAATCTCGCCTAGGTTCATTCAGTACTCCCTCCGTCCCTTTTGTGGCCTATCCCACTCATTCTCATTCACAAAGATTATTTTTGGTAATTGTTATGAAAAACACAAGAAAGATAACGAAACATATTAAATAACAAACTAAGATTTAACGTGGTTCACTAAAAGTGTGTTACCTACATTCAGAGGTAGAGATAACTTATTTTATTAAAAGTGTGGAGAGAAAAGAATACAAACTACAATCAATAGGTTAAGAGAGGTTTATACAAAACCCTTAGAAAGCCTAAACATACTAGTACTCTAAAGAACCTAAACATAATTAGGTTTAGACTGATTCTAAGTTTAGATTAATTCTAGCCCAAAAACAGAAACAATAATGGTTTCAGTCCCTTTCTTTCAATCTTACAATTTTATCCTCACTCCATCTTAACCACTTATTTCTACCGTCCATTTTTATTTTGTGTATTTCTTCAACTACAAATCAATTTTTACCCTCCAAATTTCAGGTTTTTTTCCTGAAGGGGAGGGGAGTAATGTCCTAAAATTTTGAAATCATCAATATTTAAAGCAAATTTATAGGTCTAAGAAACTTAAAATGGAGACATAAACAAAGCCCCGGTGCTCCAAATATAAAGTAAAGATTGAATATAATGATAACAAACTTAATCAACGAATTTTAAACTTAATCACACTTGCTAGTTTTTACAGAGAGCTTCCCTCATCATTTAAAAACGTACCAAAACTAAACACAAGCCTTCAACAGTCCACTCACACAACCATTAGCAGGAATTCAACCACTAAAGTTTCAGTAAACAAAATTACAATAATTACTTGCATTTTCTTCCATATGCAAACAATTTCATCACAACTATAAGCAAAAACAATTTTAATTCCACAAATCAGAATCAAAATTTACATCAAATTTAAGAAGTTTTATAAGCATAATTTAGGGTTTTAGAGCTCCATACCATTAAATAAAAATAGACTGAAAATCTTATTTGAGTGGGTATGTACCCTGAATGAGCCGGGAACACGGGAGAGTCAGGCGCTCGCTGCTCGACGTCGGCGTTGGCAATGGGCTGGCGTGTGGCGTCAGATTGGCTTCGGCGTCAAGAGGGCGGCTGAGACGGCTAGAGAAAAGTTGAGCATTTTGTTATTATCATTAAAACGGAGAGAAGTCGGTTACGAAGACAGCAAGAAAATGAAAGTTTTTATAATTTGAAAAATTGTCCAATATAATCTCTTATAATTATTTTTAAATAATTCAACCTTTATATATATTTGTTATATCAACTCTTTTCACATTTTAATTCGTTACTGTAAGTAACTACCAACAAAGAGAAGTAGGGTTAAACCAACGAAAAAGCATAATGGAGAAGAAAAAGTCAGTGTGAATGTGTAACGACTAGTTGGTACCTTACCTACAGTAGCCGGTTAAAATGTGAAAAGGATGTTATCAGCAAATAATATACAAAGGTTAGATTATTTAGAATTAATCAATAGTAGGGATTATTCATAGCAGATTGACAATAAGTGGAATTATTCTGGACAATTTTTCCTTAAAATTTTAAGTTTTCTTTAAATAAAAATATTAAAAAACTTAGCCATCATCGGAAATTTTTATCTGATTAAAAGCCTAAGCAAAAGATGTAAAAGCATAAAAGAGTCAAAAAAAAAAAAAGTCAACAAGCCCTAATGGTAACATATGAGCGTATGCTATCGTAAAATGGCTATAATTTTTTATTTGGGCCTCTGTTTGGGGTGTATATATGTCCTTGCAAATTTCTTAAAATATTCCTTCAAATGGCATTGGTTTTGCAGCATTTTGACTTGTTATCAAAAGTTATGACCAAAATAATAAACACGTATCAAATTTTACTTCTAAATCTTTGAATGTTTGCGTCTTAGTTCTTTTTCTTCTTTTTTTGATCTAATTTCTAATTTGGTATTTTCATGCTAGAAAACGCTCATTTTACCCTCAATACTCTTTACTTTTTTCATTGAAAACGTTTGAGAACTTGTATTCTCAATGTAAAAAGTAACAAACGTTTTCATATGGAAAAATACAAGTTTTTGAGGCATGAAAATGCTAAGCTAAGAGTTCGATCAAAAAAAAATCACTTTTTATTTATCACTATTTTTTTTATTGTCCCACCACCCTCTTTTTTATAAAATTTTCAACTTTATTCTTCCTTTTCGCAATGTCTACTCTCAACTAACTTATCTCTCTAAATATCATAAAATGTTCACCAAAAGTTTCCTTTCTATATTAACACTTCGACTTTGTACACTTAATTTATATAACAACAACTTGAATCAAACATAAGGAGAAGTTTTGTGTAAGTATGGAATAATGATCATGTACATATGAGTAATCAAACTACTGGTAGAGTCGAGAACCAACAATCATCAAATACTATATCGATAGCGGTATTAGCTCTTTTGATACATTTTTTAAAAAGGCGGCACAAACACAAATAACAAATCAATAAGTTATAATCATAATAATATAAGTATTTAAGGACCGTATAAGCAGCATTGCACGATACAAATGCGTTAGATGATAACATATAAGTTGTAAAGTCCATAATCGGAGTATTATTGGAGCTGATAAAGGGGTATAACACTGATCACAATGTGTTGATTCTTCCCCTACAAAAAAGTGCAAAATCAAAAAGACTAAAGTTATTGCACATGTGTGGGGTTTGTTTGATTACTTATGAAAGATGATACACCTCCATTACCACTCATTTTAAAAAATTGAATATAGGATTATATATGAAGCAATTGATAATTAATTAACTATCTCTGTATTGTCAATCAACTCTAACACTCCTTGTCCTTGTAGTATGTATTCACATTATTTACATTTCTTCAATATTTTTTTCACATGTGTCTTTCAAATTTCAATGTAGTGAATGCAAAATGATTTTCACAATTGTAAATTTCTTTTCTTTACTGCTCATCATATTTGATCTCATTGTATTAAAAAATAATTAATAACATCAATAATATGAATAAAATTTAACAATAAATTTTAAAAAATAAAAAAAGAATGTAAGTCAAATCGTACATTTCGAGTCATATATTTTATATAACTCAACAATTTTTTTTTCAATTTTCTTTTATATTATTATGAAATTAATCGATAAACAATTTAAATTTGTACTTATGGAAATTCATATGCGTGTTTATATTGAATAATTGTTGATTTCTATGAATTTGAAACTTCATAACTTCCCTAATAGGAAGAAACAAAATTGAAATTATAAAGGAAAGATGTTACTATAAAATGAAAAAATAACCATTACAAAAAAAAAAAAAAAAAAAAACTGAACACGTGATTAAGATGAGAGAGATTAAAAGTATATATTGCCTTCGTATCTCTCATTTAGAATTATTTTTTTTTCAAAATGTTTTTCTCATTTTGCATCATTTCTATTTATTGAAATAGATATATATCACTATCTTGATGTCATTTATATTATACTAGAATAGGGCACTTGAAATGTTGATCGATACATTAAAGTCGGTTACAAATTGATTTGTATTCAATTTTATTCATGTCATATTCAATTTATTTATATACTGGATACAGTTTTGGTTTATGTTAATAGATGATCTTTACCAATACTTCATATAATTATATGAAAAAATTCAAAAAAAATTGTTTAATAAGTAATTTTCTATTCTATTATTTTTTATAGATAATAATAATAATAATAATAATAATAATAATAATAATAATAATAATAATTGTCACTATAAATATTCCATCAATGTATTTTTTTATAGCCTATTTAAGTATAGAAATATCATGACATTTACATTTTTAAATTGGTTGGCCCATTTATAATTATTAATTAAATTATAATATTAAAGAAAAAAATAGATTATTGTTCAAAAAAATTTCAAATGGAAAAAAAAAATTATTTTCCATAAATCATTCCATCATTATTACGTCATTATTCTCTCAATAATATAGAATTCCGTGCAATACGTGAAATTATAAATATTAAGATATAGAAGTATTATGATTTAAAAAAATGTATTCGTTATTAAATTGAAATTTTAACGTTAAAAATATTATTAAAAATATATATTTTTTTTCTTTGCTCTTTGAGTATACTACCCCTGTTTTGAATTATTTGAAAAGAGAAATTTAGTGTTTTTAACTCCTCTACAAGAAATTATGCTATATCATGTGTCAAATCTTTGTAAATAAATCTCTTTAGTTAATTGTATGATATTTAGTTCAATAAATATAACAATTAAAAAATTTGATTATTCCACGGGGTAAATCTTAAAAGGATGCCACATAGAATTTTTCAATCTTTTTAGTTAATACTAATATAGCATCTCGTGCAATGCACGAAGTTATTTGTATAAAAATATATATAAATATAAATATTAAATAAAGAATTTTAGAATATATAGTGCTTTTAATGAAAAAGATTCGGTTGTTAATATAAGTATATAAATATTGATTAAAGTTCTCATACTCTTTGAGACAAATGAGTAATCTTCCAACAACATTATCATAATGTTTTTTTTATCATCATGTATCTTTTGTTTTTGATGAAATATTTTAGAAAATAAAATTTCAATGAAAAACCTTATTAGTTAACAAATACTTTAACATAAAAAAGGCAAATATATATTCTAGAAACTTTAATTAGAAATTTTACCTAGCTTTAAATTTTGAAAATATAATATTTTTAATTAATTTGAAAGAACATATCTAATTGTGATATACTTTCATATATTATAAGAAATAAAGAATAAGTTGATGTTAACTCTTGTAAGAAATATTCAATATGGAAAATCACTATGAAAATGCCATATGAAAATTTAAAGTCTTTTAATTAGATTGTATGATGACAAATCACTATAAAAATTAGGGAAATTTGCAAAGAAACACCTTTTAAAACCCTTTTTTTGTAAAGAAACACCTTTTATAATTTTTTTTGTAAAAAACACCTTTTAAGAGACTTTTTTTAAAAAAAACACCTTAAATCAGTTTCCGGTGACTTTTGTCAACTTTCCGGCGTTGACTATGCCATTTGTCAACTTTCCGGCGTTGACTTTTGTTTTTATTTTTATTTTTATTTTTATTTTTATTATTTATTATTAATATTTTTTTATTTTTATTCTTATTATTATTTAAAAAAAATAATAATAAAAAAAATTATAATAATAATAAAAAAATAAAAATAAAAACAAAAATAAAAATAACAATAATTTTTTTAAAATTTTTAAAAAATATTTTTTTTTATTATTATTATTATTTTTTTTTTCCTTTTGTTTTTATTTTTATTTTATTTTAATTTTTATTATTATTATTTTTTTATTTTTGTTTTTATTATTATTATTATTATTATTATTATTATTATTATTATTAAATTTTTTTAAATTTTTTTTTAAAATAATAATAAAAATTAAAATAAAAAAAAACTAATATTAATAATAAAAAAAAATAAAAATAAAAACAAAAATAAAAAAATAATTTAAAAAAAATTTTAAAAAATTAATAATAATAATAAAAATTAAAATTATAAAAAATATAAAATAACAATAATAATAATAATAATAATAATAATAATAATAATAAAATTAAAATTTAAAAAAAATAATAATAATAATAAAATTAAAAAATAAAATAAAAACAAAAACAAAAGGAAAAATAAAAACAAAAACAAAAGGAAAAATAAAAAAATAATAATAAAAAAAAATTTAAATTTGAAAAGAATTATTATTTTTCTTATTTTTGTTTTTATTTTTATTTTTGTTATTATTATTATTATTATTATTATTTATTTTTTTAAAAATTTTTTTAAAATAATAATAAAAATAAAAATTTTTTAAAAAATAATATCAATAATAAAAAAAAATAAAAATAAAAATAAAAGTCAACGCCGGAATGTTGACAAATGGCATAGTCAATGCCGGAAAGTTGACAAAAGTCACCGGAAACTGATTTAAGGTGTTTTTTTTTAAAAAAAGTCTCTTAAAAGATGTTTTCTTACAAAAAAAATTATAAAAGGTGTTTTTTACAAAAAAGGGGTTTTAAAAGGTGTTTCTTTGCAAATTTCCCTAAAAATTAAGTGAAATTTTAGAATCTTCTTATTAGATTGTATGATTATGATTATGATTTTCATTTCAATTTCATTCACACGTTTCAATCATCCTCATCCTTTATTATTAAATATTTACCTTTTCATAAAAATATCTCATTTCTCTGTGATGTTAAATCAAATGGACAAAAAACTAACAAATAAGAAATGAGTAAGAATTATCAAATAAGTCCAAGGACGAGAATATTTGATCATCGGAAAATTCTAAATAATAACAGTTATTTGCAAATAACCATAAAAGTCAAAATATATACTATCAAAATAAACAAAATAAGAAAAATTTTCAAAATCCCACCTATAAAATTTAAATATATAAGCGTGATTTACTAGTTTATTAAATAACCATTATTAGCTATATATTTTCATTTAATCATATCGGAAAGGCGAGGGGCCACGAGGTCACGAAAAATTGGGTAGCAAATAAAATTGGCCTTTATAAAAGGCCGTACCACGACATTAGCAGTTGTCGCCTGACCAATTGGCTGGCATTTCCACACGTAAATAAATGTCTATGTTTAATAAAAAAAAATCTTGTACTTCCACTATACTTTAATTTTTTTCTATTTGGAATATTTTACTTTAAGAAGAGAAACATTTAATTAATATTTTTAACACATATTTAAAAGATAAAATATGTCCATATGAGATCTTGTTAGATTCATCTTAATATAACTTTTTATTATGTATTATTTACTTTAAAAACTGTGCAAAAAATAATGAGAAAAACAAAAAAACGAAGGGAATATTATTTTACCAACTTAATAATAATAATAATTATTTTTCAACAATTATACTTTTTAACTTATTAAGTAAAAATAATTGTTATTTTAATACTACTACTTAAGAAGTATAATTTCATTAGAAGTACAATCTTTCATTTGCTAAGTTTAGAAGTATAAAACACTCTTCAACGCCAAGTCACTATTCTGTCCATAATATGAAATTTATCTATTATTCTGTTTGATTATTGATCTGATAAAATGAATAATTTTGTTATGTTAATTTTCATTCAATATATCATCTAATAATAACGAAAAGTTAATAAAATAAATTTATTCAAAAATTTTCATTATCATGATTTTTGAACAAATGTATTGATACTTAAAAAAAAAAGTCAAAAGCAGTTGTCTTTCTTCTGCTATTCAAATTTGGCCATAACGCATCTACAAACAAGAAACGCAATCTATTCTATTAGCCATTAGGATTTAGGAGTATCTACTGCTCCTTCTTTACCTCGTGTGGGTCCCACTCCTTCATAACCAATCACTATTTCTCTTATCATCACCATTTACCAATCATAATATTTCCTTATTTCTGGATTCAAATCCATTTTCCGATTTTACACACTTCAAATCTCATCTCTCCGATCAAAACCCATAAATTACAATCTGACTTTTAAGTTTCCATCAAAACCCACAATTTAAATATGGAGAATCTTCGCCGGAGAAGACCCGGTGAGCCCGACAGGCCCGTATCTGAATCCGAGAAGGAAGAACAAGAAGAAGAGGATAAGAACAGAGGAGAAGGAAGCAGTAAAAAGGATAAAAAAGAGAATAAAAAGAAAGAGAAGAAAAAATGGTCATGTATTGATAACTGCTGTTGGCTGATAGGATTTATATGTTCAATGTGGTGGTTACTACTATTTCTATACAAAGCCGTGCCTTCTTCTTTGCCGCAGTATGTTACGGAGGCGATTACCGGGCCATTGCCGGACCCACCAGGCGAAAAGCTTAGGAAGGAAGGGTTTACGGCGGAGCATCCGGTGGTATTTGTGCCGGGTATTGTAACTGCTGGTCTTGAACTTTGGGAAGGTAAACCTTGTGCTGATGGTTTGTTTAGGAAGAGACTTTGGGGTGGTACCTTTGGTGAAGTTTATAAAAGGTATTTTTACTACTTTTCTCTCATTTTTTGTTTCATGGTTAGAAAAAATACTTTATTTGGAAATTTAAAGACCTCATTTTACGCATAAAACAAATATATAAGCTTGTTAGTATATATTGATGTTAATGGAGAAATATTTTAGTTAAGTTTGTCGTCTAAAGGTAGTTTAAGTGAATAACGGTAGTTTGTAATATTGGTAAATCACTTTATGCTTAAGAATTTGATAGGATGAGGCTTTTAGGATTAAATTTGTTTTTTGTTTTGTTTATTTTATTGGTATTTGTTTTGTTTATTTTATTGGTATTTGTTTTGTTTTTTTAGTGATTTAAATCACGATGATTGATTAGAAATTTTTGTGTTGTTTATTTAGTAGTTTGTAAAATCAATTGATTGAGGTTCTTGACTCTTGAGTTTTTATCATGATAATATGATGTGTACTCCATGATCCATGATGTTATATTTTGTTATTTTGTACTTTTGTTGAATAATTGAAAAATGTTTTTGGATTTGGGTTGTCAATACTCAATAGTCTTATTGCTCATGAGTTATGAATCATGAGTAGTGATGATTGACCTAGTTGTGTGCTATTTAAGAAAGAAAAGGTATTGTTCCAACTTTTATGTCTTAACTTGGACACTTGGTTAAGAATTAAGATTGACCTAGTTGTGTGTACTCCATGCCAATTGGGGGCATTGCTCAATAGGAGTGTTCGGCAAATGCAAATGAGAATAGCGAGACTTTAACTTGAGGTTTGACATAAGATTTTAGGGCTAAAAAAATCTCATGTCAATACGTTAGACTTTTAGTTGAGATTCAACCTTAATTATCTGCACCCCTAGGATATTTTCCTTGATACTTTAATCAAATATAAGTCTCCTATCTATTGATGTTCTAGGAGCTTAGAAAACGGGGTCTATTCTTGTTACTTATTAGTTGCTTACATATTTGTCAATATTGTTGTTGTGTAAAAGGGAAGATAGTTATTAGTTATTACTTTAAGAAACATTTTGGATTTTTCCATTTTAATGGCCAATGCTGCTTTATACTACTACATACACTCTACTTCTAATACAAGTACAAACATTTGGAAAAGATAGGATACACAAATTGCTTTCGTTTCCATTATGGTAGTTGAACTTGTTTTGGCATAAAGCTTGAAGATATTTTGCTTTGTGAGAGACTTTATTATTAGCAATATGATTTGAATCTTTTTAAGTCACAAAATATGCATGATTGTGTATAACTTGCTTTATATGTGGTGAGTATATTTCACTCATTTAGTTTCCTGTTCAAGACTCGTGATTATTAATGAAAATGGATCAATGAAGATTGACTTTCTTTTGATTGGATTCATCATCTTGTTTTTATTGAGATTCTTCATCTAGCATAACAAATTAACAATGTTATAAATGTGTTACAAGTTGTTTTATATTACAACTTGTACAAGCACATACAATACAACAATGAAGGTCTATAACCAACCACTTGTCACAAACACTTGAAAACATGAACTATGTAGAAAATTTTCAACATGAACTAAGCTTGAGAACAATGGGTGAACAATACTCCCTCGGAATTTCGATACAAAGACAAGGCGTAAAGAATATTATCCTTATGCGTTAATTTGTTTGTAGTGTTGAGATACAATGCGTTTCACTAACTTGGCACATAGCAAGTCAGACGGCTATGTTCGTGTTCAAGGATTTTTCAGTAAAGACTGTTATTACCTTTGTTTGAGAATTTTAGAATGTTGATCTTGGTCGTTTTAGTTATTAGCTTTGCAAATGATTTGCACACTTTATTTATAGAGTTTGAATGGTTTTGGTCCAAGCAATGTGCACTTTGGAGCGTCATTGCATCACCTTCACTTGCCCGTACATACTAAATAAGATATTTTTCTCATGAAAAAACGCGAAGAATAAAGTTTGATGAGTTGTCCAAACCTGTTGACGACTTATCAACCATTTATAAAAAAAAATTTTATGCTAGTTGAAGATGGGTCAAAGAGCCTTAATGACTTGTCAAGGCCATCAACAACTCGTCAAGCTTGTTGACTCAATTTTATAAGGTCACACCTTATTTCTAGTAAATATCTATGTGAAAGATAAAAGTAAAACTTAGAAAAATATGGCTATTAGAGGAAAGTTAAAGTTAATTATTTTTAAGGGTAATAATTGGTTGTAAAGTGATAGACAAGTAGGAATCAGGATATTGGTCCTTTTATTTCAAAGGTAATATTTACCTTAGTGGGATGGAGGAAACCTATAGCAAGAGGATTAAATCCTCTTTCTTTCACCCCTCTCATAGAATTGGTAGGATGGGATAATATAGTAATTTAGTAATAATTGATATTTTAGTAATTAGTCAGTTGAGGGAATAAAATGTAGGGATAAGTAGTATAAATAGAGGGGAAGGTGAGGGAATTAGTCATTCAAGAAATGTAACAGTTTTAGTGGAGTGTAATACTTTTTAGGAGAGAACAAGCCTCTTGAATGCTTGTATACTATCCATAGTAATTGTTCTTTGTTTACAATCGTTCTTCATTATACAATCACATTTTTACATTCAATCTTTAGTGATTTCTTCTCATGGCCCACCCAATCCATAACAGAGGATTAAATCCTCTTTCCTTTACCCTTCTCATACCATTGTATCATTTTCCCTTCATCTCCCCTTTTAAATTTATCTATCCTTATCTTTTCATAGTTGGACTTCCATTTTCGCCTTAATATTTACCCCAATACAAACAATGCCCTGATTGTGCAAACTTAACAACTTTTCAGCCTTTGTACTAACAAGTTGTAAATACTGTTGTGCAACAAAAGATGCTTTAACATTGTCTTCTTGTAGTCAATGTATGACTAATCATTAAGTTTGAATTAAGACTCTAAATTCCATCAAACAAGTCCTTGTCTTTTACTATTAAGATTTGTAGCATGACGTTACAAGTTGCCATTTAATTTTATAACAGAATTGTGAAGTATTTAAGACTAGATGAAATGCTAAGTACCAAACCGTCAAAAGTGTGACCATGAGAAATTCTCGGACGAGCTATGTGCGTGAAAGAAGGCTCTAGTGTTGTTAGGATCTCGGATGAGCATAGCACCCGCTTGTAGGAACACAAATTAGCAACAAGACTGAGCCGATTGTTCAAGTGAGTAGAAGATAGTTGAAACGTGTAGAAGCTAATAATTGGCGAGCAAAAGCAATAGCTATTTGGAAAGGAGCATCTTGTGGAGTGATGCTCGCCTCTTAGACTGAAGTGAGTGTGCTTGGACGAGCACTTTGGCTGTTCAGACAAGCAAGCTTCAGCATGACTTTATATTTTAAGACAAACACGCGTTTTGAGTTTATGATCTTCAAGGATTGATTCTTCTAACCTTAGGGGGATTTAAAATATCTCATGAAGCTAGAGAAAGAATTAGGTGAAGTGTGAGTACTTGTTGAAGTTCATCAACATCCAAGAGAAGCTATAGAGTGAAGTGAGAATGGAGCACCACCAAAGCCTCGAAAAACTTCTTTTTTTTTTTTTTTAAGTTGGATGAAGGTAACTCAAGATTTATTGAAGCTAAGTTGAGTGCCCAATCTATTGTGAATGGAGTGCAAATACTACAAAGGTGGAGAGAGCTAGGAGATGTAAGAGTGTTTGTATTCTATTGTATGATCAAAGAGTGTTTGTATTCTATTGTATGATCAAACATCATGAAAGGTGTATGATTTTGGTGAGGTAAACACAATGAGTATCTGTGTGTTTACTATTTACATGTATTACATAAAAGAATGCAAAGCATTTGTGGTTGAAGTGGTATCATAAGATAACCATAAAACTTTTTTTCCCGTTCTCTTTTCTCCATATCTTTTTGTTTTTAGTGTTTTTCTTAAGGCACATTATTGCTTGCTTTTATTTTTATGTCAGCTCTTGTTCCTCTCCCTCCCTTTCCTTGGTGTATCCAAATTCCAATATTACTACTCTAGAGTATGTTCATTATTAGCAATGTGGCATAGATTACATAATTTTAGCTGATTTTTGTTTGAAAGTTAAAACTTGTGGTTGAAAATGCTATAAAATTGTCAACTCTGATGACAAAACGTACAAAAATCATTGATTTGACTGTTCTGATTCTGTCTTGTACAGACCATTATGTTGGGTTGAGCATATGTCACTCAACAATGAAACTGGACTCGACCCCGATGGTATAAGGGTTAGACCTGTCCCTGGACTTGTTGCTGCAGATTATTTTGCCCCTGGATATTTTGTATGGGCCGTCTTGATTGCCAATTTGGCGCGCATAGGTTATGAGGAGAAGAATATGTATATGGCTTCATATGATTGGAGACTATCTTTCCAAAACACCGAGGTACTTAATCATATCAATTGAACTTGGCATTGATATCGAGAACCTGTTTTTTTACACTATTAAATTCTTCATTAATTACGGCTTTTTATTTCACCCGCCTCACATATCGGAAGTGAGCAGGTGAGGGATCACACACTTAGCAGGATAAAAAGTACCATTGAGCTAATGGTAGCAACTAATAATAAGAAGGCTGTCATTGTTCCTCATTCTATGGGAGTTTTGTACTTCCTACATTTTATGAAGTGGGTTGAGGCTCCTGCTCCTATGGGAGGTGGTGGTGGTCCGCACTGGTGTGCCAAGCATATTAAAGCCGTGATGAACATTGGGGGACCTTTTCTTGGTGTTCCGAAAGCTGTTCCTGGACTTTTTTCAGCTGAAGCTCGAGACATTGCTGTTGCAAGGTTTTAACTACTGATTACAGTTCATACTATTTGCTATTTTGTCTATATCATTGTCACATAATTCACTAATCTCCTTGCGAATCGCGAATCGCGAATCAAAAAATGACGAATTATTGTCGGTTTTGGGCAATTTTAGTGTCGTTTTGAGCGAATTGTAAATCCAAAAAACGAATTAACTGGCGAATCATGTTACACTGGTCTATATCTGTGAAATCCATTAGGGAATTTCTGGCTCGTGCTGGTCTAACTCAACGAATAGAGTGTTAAGAATTTTCTATTGGCGGAGAACATGTATTGATTTCACTTTCTGTTTGTGTTTGATTGTTAGGGCGATTGCACCAGGGGTTCTGGATAATGATATATTTCATCTGCAAACATTGCAGCATGTGATGAGAATGACGCGTACTTGGGATGCGACTATGTCGATGATACCAAGAGGTGGAAACACTATATGGGGTGGTTTTGACTGGTCACCTGAGGAAGGGTATCTTCCAAGTAAGAAAAGGAAGAATGAAAGTGTAACTACCTCTGCAGGAAACACTGAGGATCTTAAACCAAAGAAGGTCTATTATGGGAGGACTATATCATTTGGTAAAGATGTAGCTGATGCATCTTCATCTGACATCCAGAGCCAGAGGATTGATTTCAGGGTATCAAATTTTACCTTCTTTCTGAATTCTAATCATTTGAACAAAAGTATTGTTCATTTAAGCACATAAATATGCTTAGTATGCTCATTCTACTAGATTTAAAACGAATAAACTAGTGTCCGCTTCTATGAACTCATAGAACCAAGGATGGTAGGCGGATATGATTTTGCTAGTGATGGGTGTGACCGTATAAGGTCTTACGGCTCTTATCTACCCCATATCCACCCGCCCGCCCCTTTCTTAACCGCCCCTTTTTTATAATATACTATTTTATATATTATTATATTTATTTATTAGATAGACAGAAAGTTTACAAATAGTAAGTTTTCTAAAATAACCTAGTTAAAGGTACTATATGTTTTTGAGCTGTAGATAGAATATTTTGGGTGCCTTGAGTCCACTTGGACTCATGTTTGGGCATGTTAATGTAAAGAATCACTATATGCAAGTATGAATATATTAGCAAGGATTACCAGAAGCAGCAGTAAGATTGTTTGTATATATATTTCTGTGAATGAAGAAGATCAAAACAGAATACCCCACTTCGAGAGGAGGAGCTCTCCAAAAATGAGCAAGCTCAATAACAAACTTTTTGATACCCCTTTACAATGCATGCCTCAAGTATTTAAACAAAACAGAAATAACAAACTGCTGACATCATTCACAACATTAATGACATCATAATATATTCAAAAATATTAATTAATTAATTCTTAGCTGTCCTCTTCCTTGTGTATGTGAATACGATTGGTGGTTTATTGGGCTGACCCGGTTGAGTCCTTGCATCACCCCCGCCACAAAGAGCCACCTTGTCCTCAAGGTGAAAGTCAGGAAAGCGAGCATTCAAAGAAGCATAGTCTTCCCAAGTGGCCTCAAATTCTGGCAGACCCTTCCATTTAACCAACACTTCCGCAGTTACACTTCCTCCAAGAGATTCATTACGAACTCCCAAAACCTCCTCTGGTTCAACCACCAAAATCATATTCTCAGTTAATTGAGTAGGAATAGTAGGGTTTACCTGAGCAGAGCCTACGGCTTTCTTGAGCTGTGAAATGTGGAAGACCGGGTGTATCTTGGCGTCGGGAGGTAAGGCTAACTTATATGCAACCTTCCCAACTCTTTCCAATACTTCAAAGGGTCCAAAGTAACGCGCAGTCAGCTTTTCATGTAGCCTGGTAACCACTGATTTTTGACGGTAAGGTTGTAATTTCAGGAACACCAGATCCCCAACTAAGAATTCCATATCCCTTCTTTTAGCATCTGCCTTTTTTTTCATGATTTGCTGAGCCCGTAGTAAATGAGCCTTCAAATCATCGAGTATGGCATCCCGTTCTTGCAACTGTTCTTCAAGAGATGAATTTGCTGTACTACCCTTCTCAAAACGAATCAATGCAGGAGGATCACGCCCATATAAAGCTTTGAAAGGCGTACTTGCTATTGAATTGTGATGGGAAGTGTTATACCAGTATTCTGCCCAATCCAGCCATTTACTCCAGCCCTTAGGTTTATCTCCAACAAAACACCTAAGATACGTTTCAACTCCCTTATTCACCACTTCGCTTTGACCATCCGTTTGTGGGTGGTACGCTGTACTCCTCTTCAAGTGAGTGCCTTGAAGGCGAAATAACTCCCGCCAAAAGTGACTCATGAAAATTTTATCGCGATCAGAGACGATAGAGGAAGGGAACCCATGTAATCTGACAACTTCATGAACGAACACTGCTGCCACTCCTTGGGCTGTAAACAGATGCTTAAGAGGAATGAAATGAGCATATTTCGATAGACGATCCACTACCACTAATATCGTATCGTAACCATGAGATTTCGGCAGCTTCTCAATGAAATCCATCGTGAGGTCCTCCCACACCTGAGATGGGATGGGTAGAGGTTGTAGTAATCCTGCCGGACTGAGGGTTGAGTGTTTGTGGCGCTGACAAATAATACAGGAGGATATATATTTAGATACACAACGCCTCATTCCTGGCCAGTACCATTCTCTAGCCAAACGTTGATACGTTTTAAAATCCCCAGAGTGACCCCCAATAGCTGAGTCATGATATTCCGCCAACAATTTAGTAACCAATTGCGAATTGCCAGGAATGACTAACCTCCCCTTGTATTTAAGGTTTCCATGCTCGATATTATAGCCTTTAGGCACCGTCTCTCCTTGTTGAATGGCAAGAACCAATTGCTGAATAAATGGGTCCTTGTGTAGTTCCTGTTGGAATTCTTCCCATTTGATACCTCCTGCTGAAATGAGAGTGTTGCAATCAATTTCGGGTTGTTCCTTACGTGACAACGCATCGGCCACCTTGTTATGAGCCCCTGGTTTATACTGAATTTCAAATTCATACCCCAAGAGTTTACTCATCCATCTTTGATACTCCGTTCCCACTTCTTTCTGAGCCATAAGAAACCGGAGACTTTGTTGATCTGTGCGAATAATGAACTTCCTTCCCAAGAGATACTGGCGCCATTTTATTACTGACAGAACGATTGCCATTAGTTCTTTCTCATATATTGATTTTTGCCGGGCTCGTTGCCCTAAGACTTTGCTGAAAAAGGCTAGGGGATGATCTAGTTGCATAAGGACTGCTCCTATCCCAAATCCCGATGCGTCTGCTTCAATGATAAACAGCTGATTGAAATCTGGCATAGCCAATACTGGTACCTGGGTCATAGCACACTTCAAGGCTGCAAAGGCTTGGGTGGCCTCCTCGCTCCACTTGAATTGATCTTTCTTGAGTTGGGCAGTTAGGGGGGCTGTTATGGATGCATAACCCTTCACAAATTTACGATAATAACCCGTTAAACCCAAGAATCCTCGGAGTTCCTTAATGTTTGAAGGAACAGGCCATGAGGTCACTGCTGAGATTTTTGATTGATCCACCGCCACTCCCGCCTGTGAAATCACATGTCCCAGATACGCTACCTCCTTCTTCCCGATATCACATTTTTTCCAATTGGCGAACAGTTGATGACTAGAGAGCAACTCTAATACTTGTTGTAAATGCAGTATATGTGCATCCCAAGACTTGCTGTAAATCAAAATGTCATCGAAAAAGACCAAAACAAACTTCCGTAAGCAAGGTCGGAATACCTCATTCATCACTGCCTGGAACGTGGCAGGAGCGTTAGTCAATCCAAAGGGCATCACCAAGAATTCGTAGTGCCCTTCATGTGTACGGAAAGCTGTTTTGTGGATATCTTCGCATCTCATTCGTATTTGATGATATCCTGATTTAAGGCCTAGTTTACTGAACACCGTAGCTCCACTCAACTCATCCAGTAATTCATCTATGACTGGGATAGGGAATTTGTTTGGGACAGTCACCTTGTTGAGTGCCCTATAATCCACACAGAACCGCCATGACCCATCTTTTTTCTTCACCAACAAAACCGGGCTGGAAAAGAGGCTCTGTGAAGGTTGGATTATTCCTGCTGTCAACATGTTTGCAATTAAGGACTCTATCTCATTTTTCTGTCCTTGAGGATATCTATAAGGTCTCAGGCTAATAGGATCGGTACCCTCTTTGAGCACTATAGCATGATCATAGGTTCTCTTAGGAGGTAAACCCAAGGGCATGTTGAAAACGTGCTTAAACTCTTGCAAAACCCCATGTAATATTGAGGGAGCTTGTCCCATATCCAACTCGTCATTCTCATGTGGATCACTTGACATTTGGTTGAATTCGACTAAATATCCTCCACCCTCCTTCTGCAACGTTCGTATCATGGCTTTCAATGAGATTTTAGTCCTTCCCAGCGAAGGGTCCCCCTTAAGAGTTATGTGCTCACTGCCTAACTGAAATTTTAGTGTTTGGGTTTTCCAGTTAGTCATGATAGTCCCCAATTTCTCCAACCATTGAATTCCCAGAATAACATCCGAATTTCCCAGAGGAAGAGGAAGGAAGTCCTCAATAATAACTATACCTGGAAGTTGTAAGTTGACTCCCTTGCACAACCCTGCTCCTTGCACGGATTCCCCTGTCCCCAATGACACACCGAACGATTTTGTAGGTACGAGTGGTACACCCAACGCTTCAATCACTTCTCTGGAAATGAAGTTGTGAGTGGCTCCTGGGTCGATCATCACTACTACTTCCTTGCCCATTATGTAACCCAGCATTTTCATAGTACGAGGGCTCGTGAATCCCATCACAGAATTGAAGGATATTTCGGGTTGTGGTTCATCCGCCATCTCTGTATGCGCCGTCTCCTCCGTTTGCCCATCTGTAATCAATTCGAATTCCTCCCCATACTCCTCATCTTGTGAAATCAACACACTGAGCTCCTTTCTACGACATCTATGGCCAATGGACCATTTGTCATCGCACCTGAAGCATAATCCCTTCTCTCTCTTTTGTTGGACCTCCCGCTCTGTTAATCTCCTTATTTCTCCAGATTTTTGGTTTAAATTTGTGGGAGTGAAGGTTCTATTTTGAGGGTGGGGTGTGATTTGGTTCTGGGAAGAGGTGGGAAGATTCGTGGAGTATGAAGATGGAGGAAAGGTATTTAGGGATTTTGGATTTTGTTTTAAAAAAGGGAAAGTTTGGGTTTGGGCTGTATTTTTACGAGGAGGCCCAATTCTTAACTTCTCTTCCACTTTTGCCGCCAAGTCCATCGCATGGTCCAAGGTTATTGGGCCTAGTAACCTTATTTCGGCCCGTACCTCTTCCTTGAGACCA
Organism: Amaranthus tricolor; assembly: GCF_026212465.1. NCBI lineage: Eukaryota > Viridiplantae > Streptophyta > Magnoliopsida > Caryophyllales > Amaranthaceae > Amaranthus > Amaranthus tricolor. The sequence goes on along the minus strand of NC_080051.1, from coordinate 21,905,694 downwards.
TTTATAAATTGCCCCATAGCTATTTCTTCAGGAACACCTTCCAAGGGAGCCAAGAGCTCTATGAATCTTCTGCGATACTCATCTACTCCTCCTAACTGGCGATTACTCAACCACTGTTCTTGGAGTGTGCCGGTGGAGGTGGATCGGAATTTCCTCAGGATCAATCCTTTCATTTCGCCCCAAGACGTCATAGGATGACGCTTGTGCTCCCATTGATACCAAAATAGAGCGTCACCCTCCAGCGCCACCACCGCCGCCTCCAGCTTATCCTCCTCTGAAAGTCGGTAAAACTTAAAGAAGCGTTCAGCACGGAGGATCCATCCATCCGGATTCTCTCCATTAAAGGAGGGCATGTCCAACCTCTTGAATCTCCAATTAGCGTTGTTAACTGGGTTCGAACCCATACCCCCATCATCTTGATTAAGAAATTGATTTGGCGAAAACCGACGTGGTGGTGCCCTAGCCTCTGATTCTCCTGACTCACCTTCGTAACGCGAGCGTAGGGCCCCCAACGAGTCTCGCACCTCTCGCTGGAAACGCTCCTGTTCCTCACGGTTGTGCGCCACCTTCCCTTCCAACTGAAGTGAAAGAACCGTCAACTCTCGCCGGAGATGTTCCAATAATTGTTGCTGCTGTTCAACTCGCGAGTTAGCTAGGGCATTTGCAATCTCCTCAGCCACGATTGAACGCATCTCCGTCACACCTTGTTCCAGTTGTTCGATTCTCTGATTTACTGTGGAAGGGGCCATCTTCTCTGCTCACTGATCGACGATGCTCTGATACCAGGTTTGTAAAGAATCACTATATGCAAGTATGAATATATTAGCAAGGATTACCAGAAGCAGCAGTAAGATTGTTTGTATATATATTTCTGTGAATGAAGAAGATCAAAACAGAATACCCCACTTCGAGAGGAGGAGCTCTCCAAAAATGAGCAAGCTCAATAACAAACTTTTTGATACCCCTTTACAATGCATGCCTCAAGTATTTAAACAAAACAGAAATAACAAACTGCTGACATCATTCACAACATTAATGACATCATAATATATTCAAAAATATTAATTAATTAATTCTTAGCTGTCCTCTTCCTTGTGTATGTGAATACGATTGGTGGTTTATTGGGCTGACCCGGTTGAGTCCTTGCAGTTAACATAAAGGATGTGCTTAGTACATTGATAGGATCATTGTAGTGGTTTTTTTGAAGAGATAAAAATTGGTTGTTTTTGGACTTTAATTAAAATCTGGTGCGATTTATCTTTAGGGTCCAAAAAGCCTATTAGAATTTAATTGAAAAATTTTGAGTTCTTGTCAACATTTAAAGCCGACTCGACTTTTTTGGTTGGCCATAAGAAAGCCGACTCGACTTTGATCTTCAGAGTCAATTTTTTATGATAAGGTTTAGCTCAAGGATTTATTGTAAGTGTATTAAGCTATGTGTTATAAAAAGCTTAATTACACATTAGATTAACAATGTTAATACTTCCGAGTCTCTCTTACTCTCTAACAGTAATCCTATACTCTAACCCTCTCTTCTCCAAAACACAAATTACCATTGTAGACCATCTTGGAAGATATAAGAAAGCTTTATTTTCATCAATAACCATATTGGGTGAATTAGGTTAATTGCTTTGTGTTGCTATATTGTTGATTAGTTTTGCATAGTTGTTAGTGTTGAATTAGGGTTTCTGATCTTGCATTTCCCTCAACATATGTTCTAGAATATAAAGTTAAAATATTAATTTACAGATAAATGATATGAGAATTTTAGTTGGGCATGGGTATGAAGGAGTATCTGCACCTGTTTGTCCATTTGTCATCCCTACACCCTTATCTTCATTAATTAGACCGAAGGCGAAAAGAAATGCTAAACCAACTACTAGATGCAACTATTACCATTTACCAGTATTACATACACAACAAGTAACATCTGAATCAAACTTCTAACTGTTGGTGATTTTAGGGTGCTGTGAAGGGTGGTAATATTGCAAATACTTCATGTCGGGATGTTTGGACAGAATACAACGACATGGGCGTTGGTGGAATAAAAGCTGTTGCTGACTACAAAGTATATACAGCTGACGACATTGTCGACTTGCTTCATTTTGTCGCTCCAAAGATGATGGCGCGGGGTGATGCTCAGTATACGTATGGCATTGCTGATGATCCAAATGACCCGAAATATAACCATTTCAAATACTGGTCTAACCCCTTAGAAACCAAGTATTGCTCTTTGCTTATCACACCTATGTCATCTATCAAAACTTCTCTTGGTTCTTGGTCGATTTGCTAACGGTTTCTATTTTAACTCTCAGATTGCCAGATGCACCCGAAATGGAAATCTTTTCCCTTTATGGCGTTGGCATCCCAACCGAAAGAGCATATGTGTACCGAGTTGCCCCATCTGCAGACTGTAATATCCCGTTTCAGATAGATATATCAGCAAATGGGGAAGAAGAAACTAGTTGTTTGCGAGATGGAGTGTTCTTAGTTGACGGAGATGAGACAGTACCAGTTTTGAGCTCGGGTTATATGTGTGCGAAAGGTTGGCGTGGAAAAACCAAGTATAATCCTTCAGGCATCCAAACTTACATAAGGGAGTATGATCATGCTCCTCCGTCTAACTTTTTGGAAGGCCGCGGAACTCAGAGTGGCGCACATGTTGATATTATGGGCAACTTTGCATTAATAGAAGATATTATGAGAGTAGCTGCCGGACAGAATGGTAAAGACCTTGGAGGAGATCGTGTTTATTCCGACATCTTCAAATGGGCGGAGAAAATTAACTTGAAGTTATAACAAATAAACGAAATGTGGTGAGCCTCATACCTCTCCTTCATGGTTTAGGTGAAGACTGCGAAGGATCTTGTGAATTTGGCAGGCAGAGAGCGAGCGAGCGAGCGAGCAAGCCCTATAGTAACCCATTCGTGCTGTCCATTGTATAGGATATTTTTTATTGGACTACGTCATTTCTGAACCTATTCTTTTCTGAGGTAGAATTGTTGTTATCATGTTGGTGTTCTAATGTTATGGCCTAATTAATTATTTAACATAATAAATGAAATTTCAAACATTGCAATATAGTTATAGCCTATGTGTAGTTCTTTGGACAAGAATTGCTTGATTGGCTATATCATGCATTTATGTGAAAGCTGATTGAAATGTATTTGGTACATTCGTACACGTTCATATTTACTTGTGCAACCGATGGTTATTGGTTAGTTTGGTGTTTAACTAATATTATCATCATCATCCTATCCAATATATCCCGCTCATTCTGTCCAGGGAAAGGACGACGGCCACTCATACCCATACAGAAGAGCGCAGCCAAAAGAGTCCCCCGGCTCGAGAAAGATAAAAAAATGTAACTATACAGGTGTTTAACTAATATATACACATAAAATTATACTTCGACACACATAAAGTTGTACATCTAGTCCTCATATACATAGATCTTACTACAAAATATTGAACTTCTTATAATCAACCAAACAATATTCAGAGCTTAATTTATAAACTAGGACTGCTCTCTTAGCTATATATAAAAGCAAATGTTAGAGCTAAGTGCTAACATAGTTTTAAATTTTTCATGTAATAACAAAAACTTGTATTTTAACTTTGTACTCTTATTTAAGTTAAACTCTTAAACAATGACCTCGTAATTGTTAGGAAAAACAAATTAATTTTAACCTTATTATATTGGAACATTATATGAAATAAAGACTATTAAAAGTTTTAAGAATCTTAAAATTATTGTTCTTTTGTTTTTTTAAATTTGCTACAGTTTATAATTTTACTATCTTATCATTCTCAGATATATACTCCTATTGAACAAATATTAAATCTTATTTCATCGATACTTTCTTAATTTCATCATTAATATCATTATCATTCCAATAAGTCCCACCCAAACCGATACTTTCTTAATTTATTTATCTTATATTTATCGGAATCCAATAAAAAACTAGCTCTATATTTTATAACAGAAGGAGCATGTTAATAAGGTCCTAGCGTTAGAATTAGACCCATCATAATACTATGAAACAATTATTTTCTACCAACATAATCTCATGTAAATAATTTGCTTAATGAGGAAAAAGATCCAATAATATGATAGAGATCTTGCAATTAAATGTGTGGGAATAAGGATGAAATAGAAGATAAACATATGGGGACAAAACTAGAGTAATCTAACCACAATTTGATTCTATATACTCTCTATCTTTTCATGTGCGTGTAATAATAACTCCAAAACTAAGAATTATTGATAATGTCTAACGTTGAATAAGCCATCTCCACCAAGGCACCAACATTGCAAAGGACAACAACTTAACACATGGAAATCACTCATATACTATTACATCCGCCAACTATAGATGTTCATTCGGGGTTGTTAGATTAATTTTAAATTATGTGTTTTGAATTGATTTAAAATTGAGTTTTGTGTCCATATTACTTTTTACACAATTATAAATTCATTTTTGAAGTCGGGTGAAATCGAGGTTAATATTACTTAATTTTTAAAAAAATTATTTATGGTTGAATTTAATGTCAAGTGCTTACATAATTAAATTTACTTCTTATTACTAATTTTTCAAAAGTTATTATATTTTTTAAAATAAACAATGTATTATTAAAGAAAAACGTGTTTAATTAATGATAAGTTGAAAAAGCATACATAAAGAAAATAAAGAAAAAATCACTCCCTTTGTTCATATTTGTTAATCTCATTTTTCTAAAATGATAAATTCACAAAATTCTTTCCTATGATTTTTTATTGTGAGACATCTTTTTTTTACAAATAAACCTCGCTAGTCCTCATAATATCAAGCAACAACAATAATTAATAACATCACTAAATTTGATTCTTTCATATTATAGAGGAAAAATCCCTACTATTACTCATCTGGTGTGAATAATCCCTACTATTGATTTTTTCTAAATAATCTAACCTTTTTATATTATTTATTGATAACACCCCTTTTCACATTTTAACCAGCTACTGTAGTTATCTATTAGCCGTTACGATCACTTCTTCTTCCTTCTTATACTTCTTTGTTGGTCTTACTCTACTCTTCTTTGGTGGTAAATACCTATAATAGCTGGTTAAAATGTAGAAATAGGTGTTGTCAGCAAATAATATACAAAGGTTGGATTATTTAGAAATAATCAATAGTAGAAATTATTTACAGCAGATGGACAATAAGAGGGATTATTTTGGACAAAGTTTCCTATTAATGATAGTGTGATACACCTTCCCTCATTAGTCCTTATAATTTCAAGCAACAATAATAGTTACTTGTTTCAATTAATAATTACTCATTTGTCCTCTTTAGAAAGAAAGATGAGCATTTGATCACATATAATAGCGACGGACATGCAACCCAAGTTGACTATTTCGTGGTGCGCAAGGTAGATCAGGCCTCATGCTTGGATTTTAAGGTGGTGTTGGGTACAGAGATGCCCACCCAACACAGACTTTTAGTACTGGTTTTCAGGATGAGGAAGAAAATCGTAGAGAAGAAGGTCGAGTCCAAGGTAAACATCATGTAGGGGAGACTTAAAGGGGATATGGTCACAATCCTGTCAAGCAAGATAAGTTCATTGGGCTTTCCGAGTCAGTCAGAGAATGCGAATAAAATGTGGGTGAACATGGCAAAAACCATTAGAACAGTGGCAAAAGAGACCTTGGGGGTGTCGTCGGGTAAACCAAAAGTGTTCAAAGAGTCGTGGTGGTGGAACGATGAGGTGGAAAATAAGATAAAGGATAAAAACAAGAGATTTAAGGAACTTATGGCATGCATGGAAGAGGAGGATAGGATAGAAAAGAGAGTGAGCTATAAAGAAGCAAAGTGGGCGGCAAAGAAAGCGGTAACGGAAGCAAAACCGTGGTTATGAGGACTTGTATCGGAAGCTTGATACCAAAAGGGAGAAACAAATTTTTAAGTTGGCAAGAACTAGTTCTAGGCAGCGGCAAAACTTAGAGGCAGTGAGATACATCAAGGAGGAGGGAGGAAGAGTTCTCTTGAGACAAGAGGACATCAAAACCAGATGGCTCCAATATTTCTCTCAGCTACTCACAGAATCTGGGGGGCTAAAGGTGTAACACCCCGGCCCCTCGGACCGCTGGTGACTACTCATGGAGACTGTAGACTGGCCCCACAAACCAACACAAGTCTTTTCAGCGCACTTTGGCCTTACTCGTGCGCACCCGGGAAAAATTCCCAGGAGGTCGCCCATCCTAAGATTGCTCTCCACCAAGCACGCTTAACTGTGGAGTTCTTAGCAAATGGGCTCCCTAGAAAAGAAGATGCATCTTGTTGATATGAATAGTCTATCAATCCTTTTTCAAGCTAAATCTGGGGTATTACAAAAGGAGGCGGATAATCAAATTTCTGTCATCCAACGACCACTGGAATATGGGTCAACAAGTGATATTACCACAGAAGAAGTAGGAAAAACTCTCAAAAAGATGGGGAGAATAAAGGCAGTCGGGCCAAATAACATCCCGATTAAGGTGTGGAGAGGTTTAGGAGAAGAGGGCATTCGTTGGCTGACTAACCTCTTTAATATTATTTTGAGGACACATAAGATGCCAGAAGAATGGATGAATAGCACACTAATACCTCTGTTTAAAAACAAAAGCGATGTGCAAGTATGCGGGAACTATAGAGGTATCAAACTTCTAAGCCACACAATGAAATTGTGGGAAAGAGTGATAGAGAGGAGAATTAGACAAGAAACAGTGATTAGAGATAACCAATTCGGTTTTATGCCAGGAAGGTCAACCATTGAGGCAATTCATGTTTTGAGGAGACTAATGGAGAAATATAGGGAGCGAAAGAAGGATCTGCATATGGTGTTCATTAACTTGAAGAAAGCGTATGATAGCATACCACGACGTGTCATCTGGGATAGCCTCAAGGCTAAAGGTATTTTTTTAGTGTACATTGATAATATACGGGATATGTATGACAGAGTTTCGACTAACATTCAAACACCGATAGGGATAACAGAGCCTTTTTCGGTTAAAGTTGGACTACGTCAGGGATCGGCTCTAAGCCCTTTCATTTTTACTGTTATTATGGAAGAGATTTCTAAATCTATTTGGGAGACGGTACCGTGTTGCATGCTATTTGCTGATGATGTAGTGCTAGTAGCAGAAACTAGAAAGGAGGTTAGTAATAAATTGGATGAGTGCAGAAAAGCTTTAGAAGGTAAAGGGTTGCGTATTGGTCGTACGAAGATCGAGTATTTGCGGCATGACTTTAGTGGGATATCACCGGTAGGTGAACCAGAGGTGTCCATTGATGAAGCAGTTGTTAAAAGTACGACCAAATACAATTATTTGGGATCGATCATTCAAAGGGATGGTAAGATTGACGGAGATGTAAATCATCTTATACATGCGTGTTGGCTCAAGTGGCGAGCAGCCACCGCAGTGCTATGTGATAAGAAATTCCCAAGCAAGTTAAAAGGAAAATTCTACTGGGCGGCAATCAGACCTGCTCTGCTATATGGGACCGAATGTTGGCCTGTAAAGAAGATTTTTGAACATAAGATGAAAGTTACAGAAAAGCGTATGCTTAGGTGGATGTGTGAGCACACATTGATGGATCGAATTAGGAACCAAGAGTTTGGGGACAAACTAGGGGTAGCCCCTATTTCTGAAAAAACGTACGAAAATAGATTGAGGTGGTTTGAACATGTGCAGAGAAAGACTTTTGACGCCCCTGTGAGGAGGGTAGAAAGCATTTTAGTAGATGGTAGGAGGATTCGAGGAAGACCTAGGAGAACTTGGAATGAGCAAATAAAAGTTGACTTGCATGAATTAAACCTCTCCGAGGGTCTGACTAGGGATAGGGGTAGTTGGAGGCGCCATATCCATGTTTTAGACTACTGATGTTCTTTTAGAATACCTTTTGGTGTTCTTGCCCTCTTGCTTCTCTCGTTTCTTTATTATTAGTTTTTTTTCCTTTATTTTGTAGTTGGTTCTACTTATTTGTTTTATTTATAGACATTTAATTTATCTTTTCCGTGTAGTTATGTATCCTTATCTTTCTCGAGTCGGGGGATTCCTTTGGCCGCACTCTTATTTATGGGTATGAGTTGCCGCCGTCCTTCCTTCCCCAGACCCTGTACATAATTTTTCTATGAGCGAGATACACTGGGTAGGATGATGATGATTTGTCCTCTTTAAATTGCATCAAAGAGAAAGTGGATAAGTTTTAAAAAAGTGGTAATAAATGAAGAGAGAAAATTAATTGTGTAGACGAAATTAAAAGAGAGTTAAAATGTATGGATGAGATTAAAAGAAAGTAGGTCATTGTTCACAAATATAAATGATGCAAATTAAGTGGAATGAACCAAAATGAAAAATGATGCAAATCCAATGAAATTGAGGAGTATTGTAAATATAAAATTTATCCCTTATTAATTTATTATTATTATTTTTAATTTTTATATTTCAAATGAGAAGAACACAATAGCTAAAAGGAAGCAGAGTTGTTGCTTGGTCGATTTCATGAGAATTGGTCATGCCTTTAGACTAACTTTAAATTAATATTATATTACTAAATTACTAATTTATTAATTTAATAATTAATCAATTTAGATATGATTCCTTTCCCGTGAATGTGTCCATTTATCAAGACAAGGGGAGTTATGGTTGCAAATATTTGGACAATAGCTTAATTAGGTTTTAAATAATTGGAGAAAGAGGGAGTCCAAAATTTGTTTATCAATAACAAGCTATGAAAACCTATATTCATGATTCATGGAATAATGATGGTGTTTATCTTTCTTAAAGATAAATTTTTTATTAATACCGTTTCATCGTGATACGACTTAATATGAGCTGACTTAAAGCTAAAAGTGTTGGTTATATTTTCAGTTTTATTAATATTTTTTCTCTAAAATTATAGCAGTTTAACATTTTGGGCTACTTGTATGGGCCCGTCTCACGGTGAGACGGTCTCATACAAGACTTTCTGATAATATGACGTCCCTCTTAGCTCTTGAGGTGAGGGGTCTGAGCGTAACTTCTTTTAATAAGGTTATAATCTGTTGTCTTTTATTCCTTTTTAAACTTTATCAAAACTTATATAAGTGAGATATACCGAGTACGTTGATGTCTGCTACTAGGCAATCCGAAATAATTTTTTTGCACAATCAAGAATAAATTTGTGTACATTAAATATATATTCAACCCTAAAGTACAATTTAGTGGTAGTCTCTTATGTGATATTGTTTCAACTATAAATAAAATAATTCATTTCAACACTTTAGGTATACACTAGTAAAATAAGGCTTTTGTATAGATTATATGGATTGTTTACGTCTATTGTTGATCGATGCAGGTAAGCTTGACGCAAATGTACTGCTATGCGAAAAGCAAAAGCGAAACAGAACTAGATCATAAGGAACGATAAAAGCATTAATCAACAATAAAGAATGAAGTCACAGATTTAGATTATTCATTATCGATGTGGTAGCTAGCAATGCCCACCAAGTCCGAGAATAATATTCGCTATCAAATGAAGAGTTGAATACTGAAGAGAGTATTTGATCTACTCCAAAATCTAAAGAACGAATCTCGAAATGATTAACTCTCCAATGTCAAAGAACCCGTTACAAAAAGATTTAAATTCAAAAGATAATAAGACTTTTTAACATAACCGTGCAATCCAAAAGAAACTCAACAAGCACAAAGTCACGTGCTCGGTGGGTCGTCGACCCTTCAATCTCCAAGCCTACAAGAAAAGTATCACTTTGACGAGTCATCGAGGGTATGTTTTCTAGTTTCTTCGTGCAACTAATCTGCTATGATAAAGCATCTACATTCTTTTTTGCTTGTGATTTTAGTCACAACTTCTAACATGTATTGGGTCGATTACAGAGGTTATGTAAGAAACGGTTGTAAATCAGTCGACATAGAAAATATATGTTTTCTTTAAGTTGTTTCAATTGGAATAAATTTCCGTGATAATCCATAATTTATGGGAGGTTATTTTCCTTACTAATTTCATATGATTTGTATTTCTACTACATTGCTTGGTTGGCTGACCATGAGAATTTATAATTGATACAAATTTATAATGACCAAATTGGTTATTTAATTCCTACATTTTATAGAAAATATACGACTTTCTGGAAATTCTAAATTCCTATTTCTATAATTTCTAATTATTTTGTTAAACAAACAAAATACTAAATAGAAACTTCTTAAAATTGAATACAAAAGTTCTATTTACTTACCAATATTTTACCAAACACAAATAAAAATCAACCAACTTACAATTTCTTTAAAAGAAAAACTATATAAGATCCTTTTATGGTGTAACAAATTTTTAGTACTTCTTTTACGTAACTAAAGCTAGTGTTTTAACAAATAAAGTATTTATATTAACATTTAAAATGACATGTTAAATAATATACGTGAGTATTTTAATTAAATTGAACTATTTAATCTATTATAATTTATATAGGCCTTAAATTAGAATTTTTGTAAAAAAAATTATAAATATTGAGTTGCAGAGTAATCAACACAATACGTCCGTACAATCCATTGAAAGATGGAGTGTACCCGTTAAGCTTGGGGTCACTTTGACCTTTGTCTTTTGTGGCCTCATACTCAAATATTGTGACTGAATTGGTGTATGATAGAGACAAGATTTGTTTTGAGTTTTGACATCCTCAAACTCGGGGGCGGCTGAAGGTAACCACCAATCATCTTTTTGGATTCGTCTAAATGTATATTTTTTATTAAAATATTTTTCGTAATGCTTATTTAGATATATTAAAACCTAAAATTTACTTTGAAAACCGTTCAAAAAGTAAACAGGAAGAAAAAACAAAGAAAATTTAATTTATTTACGCAAATGATTGTACTTGTCAAGTGGAAGAACATAAAAAAAACACTCCAGTATTCCGCACAAGGCAGGGTTTGGGTGGGGGGTTTTTAGAGAGATGCGCGCAGTCAAGAAACCTCCAACTAACACATGCGCCTAGTAGGGGTCGAATCCCAAATCTTTTACTTCATATGCAGATGTTCTATCCATTGAGCCACAAGCGCTTTTGGTACATACTAAAATAATATAGACCAAATCCACACAAAATTTTCTGTTTAATTACTCGTTTGTTCTAGAGGAATTTTCACATTTTAGTCCGCTCATTTAACTTTTTAACATTTTTATTTTAAGTTGTATCTCACTAATTTAATCACATTTTTAATATTATCTCCATTCCATTATATTTATTACAATTAGATGCGAGTATTTAAGAACACACGTATTTTATCTACACATATTCACTCATTTTCTAAGTTTCCAATTTTCATTTTAGGATGTTGCATTTGTTGTCCCATAAAAATTTTTTTATTTATTTTTGGACAAAAATAACCTTGCTCACTCTCATTTTAATATTTTAATAGTGTTTATGGTCCTCACATATCTTCTGCTAATTTCATTTTAACATGTTTATATTTTTTATAGTCCCCACACGTTTTTCACTAATTTTATAAAAATATTTTTTTATTAGTTGTAGTCCTTATATTTTTACTACCTATTTTCTTTTAATAATTTTTACTATTTATAATTCATACTTTTCCTTTATCAAATTTATTATTCAATAAAATAATATCTCCACCACTAAAATATTCAATTTTTCTTAATTCCTATAAATTTTTAATCAAAACTTTAGTAGGCTACTCCCCAACATTTTCCAAGTAATTATGCTAATTTTTAATGTTGGCAATGTCTTAGTGAGGAAAGGAGTACAACCAATCCATCCCTCTCCTCATTTTCTACTCTCTTGTCTTTTTGTTAACCAACACTAACATTTAACAAGGCAACATTAACCATATTTTATTCATAGTTCTACAGTTCCCTGAGTATATCCTATACTCATTAACAATATTAAAATGTATAGAAAAAAGGAGACTGTGGTGGGATGATGATGGTGATTACATGTGAAACTAAGCATTTTAGCCTTTTGAGGAGAAAGTGGGTTATATATTTATCTTTTTTATAGCTTTCAAACACCCAAGAATCCCTCCCTTTTTGGAGTTCTTAGCCTATTAACTTTGTCTTTGCAGTAAAACCCAAGATTTTTTTTCAGAATAAGATTGATTTACTTGTGAGAGAATTCTTGGGTTTGTTTTATTTTTTAAGGTAGACAAAATGCCCAAAAGCTTTTCCACTGTTGTACTCCTCCAGATGTTTCATGTTCTCATCTAAAGGTCCTTTTTTGAACCCTTTTTTGATTTATTTCATTGTTTAGATTTATGGGTTTTGTACTTATTTTAATTTTCAATCTTTATAAGTGTACTTATTATATTACTATTCTTTTGAGTTTTCATTTTTGATAATTTGGGTTTAATGGTGTTAATCATGTATTTGGATATGGGTTGAATGCCATTGATTGAAAAGCTTCAATTTTTCTGTTAATTCACCTGTTTTTATGGTTTGAAAACTGTAGTAGTTGTGCTAAACCTGAGTTTCTGCTATGTGGGTGTTGAATTAATAACTTTCTATTTCTGGATTTGGTTATCTGAATGGACTGTTCTAATTCTTGATTTGTTTTATCTAGCAAATTAATGGTTATTTTGGGTACCAGCTAATGTTACCTTTTGCCTATTCCATGTAAAATTTACTCCTTTATTACTATAATTTGGATTCTATTTTAGGATTTCGGTGTATAGATTTTCATGGGTCTTGATGAGTTGAGTTACTGAGTATCTGATTTGGCCTATAAGTTCTTTGGATATGGCGTTGACTTTCTTTTCTTGGTGTTGATTTGGTTCTTCAAATAATCAAATTGGTATTGTTACTCAATTTCCTAAAAGAGGACAGATCCATCATCCATTCAACCGTTCTTTTAGATGATAAATAATAATTTAAATAAGTACTACTAGTATATTGTTATTTGGTTTGCTCCTCCTTACCAGTGTTATGGCTATTTATGGAAATGATAAGGATCCTTAACAGTATGTTTGGATAGCAAATTAGAAGAGCAAAGAAAGGAAGGGGAAGGTAAGGAAGGGAAAGGAACGGGAGGCGTAAGGAGGGAGAGTGAATCTAATTGTTTAGAAAGGAAGGGAGGAGAAAAAGAAGAAAAATGAGTTTTTTCTATCCAAATCTTTATATTTTAGGAGATATTGCATTCTTACAAAATTTGTCCATGTTTTCCTTCCAAACCCTCCCCTCCTTTTTATTATCCAAACAAGGGATCTTCCATCCTTTGTAATCCCTCCCCTTCCTTTCTCTCCATTTCGCTCTATCAAAACATAGTGTAAGAGTCGGGGTATGTATGTGATTAATTACATAATCTCGAGTTTGATTGTATATAAATGCGTGTGTTGGCTCATATGCCAAATGTTTTTGTTAGTGTGACACTCTGGAACCAGTTGGCTCGGTCTTGATGTCGCAAATACTTGATTTTGAAATGTTAATGAGCTTGTGTATACAGTGGCTTTTCAGATGTTTAGTGTCGTTTAATTACTCTACACTATATCCCTAGTAAGCATAATAATTGACGACATCTAAATAGAATCTGGCATGTATTCTATCAAATTGTGGACTCTTTTTGAACTTGCTAAAAGTGCTAGATAGTAAAAGAGAAAGGGGGTGAAAATGTGGTTGAGTTGTCCTGATTTGAGGAAGTTTGAAAATTTTCACAAACTAAGAGTGAGGCCTATATGCATGTTGTTGGACATTAATATGATCTAGATTGGAGTTTTGTGGATGTAGACCTTAGTTTGCTTTGGCACAAGTGTGCTTAAAAAGAGCTTTTGTGGTTGGTACTTCTGGTTATGGACTTTTGGTGTAAAAACTAGGCTCATATTGAAATCCTAAATATGAAGTTGAAGGCTTAACAATGAAAGAAAATGCTTTGTGAACTGTCAACAAATATCTCATTATGAAGTTATTGTTGCTGGCTAGATCTAGACTCAATATCGCTTTATGAACACATACACTTATGCATCCCGGATGATGAAGATGGGCAAGGGTTTTGACCATTTGATCATCTATGATGAACTAGAAATATGGAAATTACAATAATCGAGAAGGAAATGAGAACTTAAATGACGAAAATTGAAATATCACTGTGATAGTGCATGTAATGTTAGTAGTAATGAAATCTGAGCTAATCGATGGTTTATTCCGGTTACTAGTAATCGTGATAGCTATGGATAAGATCCTTAAGGTAAGGAGCGTTGCAACTTGTAATCATCGGTAAAAGTGTTTTTAGTTTGGATATTGATTGAATGTGAGGAATATATCAGCAAGCAAACAAATCACTTTCCTGTTTATGATAAATCTGTGTATACCCTTGACACCTGTCTCCTGCTTACTGTAATTGTTCCAATGTTTTATCTATTAAGAAGCCATTTTTTGGTGAATGTTTTCCTTTTGTATTGACACAATCAAGCTTCTGTTACAGTTCTAAACAAAAAGTATCGGATTATTGAAGGAATCAAATTTAGGTTTGTCATCCATTGAACCAAGAATTCAAGTTTGAAAATGGGAGTTCCCGCTCAACGTTATCAGGGTTCAAAGTTGTTAGATTTTTCATTGCAAGAACAGGATTCATGTTCAACTCAATCAACCGGCCAATCTTATACCAGCACTGGTAGTTTTGGAGAAAATGACCTCAACACGCGAAGCATGTGTTTTGCACAATCAGGTAATAAAGACTGATGCATCAATGCACTTTTGTATTTAGTTTAAGCAACTTCCTTGTTGATTTCATTAACTAATTGTTTTTGCTCATGATATTCTGTGTACGTTCTTGTCACAAGGAATGCGAGGAATTGAGTTTAGGTAGCTGCGTCAGTGTCACATGATTCGCTAATATCCTCGCGAATCACGAATCGAACAAAGCGAGTTTTGGACAGTTTTGAGCTATTCTTAGGAAAATTTGGGCGCTAATCACGAATTCAAAAAGCGTATTAGCTAGCGAATTATGTTACACTGAGCAGCGTCAAAGTTCGTGGTAGTTTTACTTTCTTATTTTATTTGAACCTTCATATAATGAAGTATTAAATACTAAGAACATAAAATGGGTTGCAAAGGGAAAGAAGATGTGCAGAAAATACTCCCTTTTACTTCTATAGACAAACAACAAACAATCGACTTTGACCCCTTTCTTTCGTTACGGCATGATGAGGACTATCAGTAGATAATGTACAAAAATACTTGCAAATTGCTATGAAGGTTTTCACTTCACTACTAATGGATTTGAAGTTGTGATTTTTTTACCCCCAATGTCTGATTTTGTTATGATGATTGTGGAAAACGGAGGTGCATCTAATCCAATAGCCTATTTTAATATAAAAATGGAGAGAATCAGGTTTTATTTCGGTTGGAGAGTAAGTATCATTTTACCAGGTAACGTCCTAGGTTTGATTCTGGGTTACTTATATGTGCCTTTTGATCCAGGTTCTATTGCAACTCATGGAAAACATGAAGGTGACGAGAATAAGTTCACCTCGTCAATGGGAACTCAGAACTACCTCTTAGCTCCTCTACAACCTGATTATAACCAAGCCTTTGTGAGTGTTTAATATTATTTAGTGTTTCCATCCATCTATCTTAAGAATACTCATGGCTCCTATTTTTCTGTTTCAGCCTCAATTTGCTGTCACTTTTCCTGATCAACACTTCAGTAGTGTAATGTCAACATATGGTCCGCAAGCTATGGTAAGACCTCACTCTTTATAGTTTATAGGGCGTATCAGTCGACTTTATCAATGAAAATCCCGCTAGTTATAGTGATCGCAAACGATACAGGGAAATAAGAACAAACTAATTTCTCTTTTGAGTTGGTGATCTTTACTATCATCACAATTCACAACTAAGCCTGATTGTTTATTGCTGGAAAAATAAACCACATGTGATCACACAGAAAAATACTACTCCATTACCAATTAGTTTTAGGATGGAATCTATCGGGTTTGTGTTTAGTCAACTTTCCTCTTATGCGGATTTTATTATTTACAAGCCCAATAACAAACTTATCATTTATCTTGTATTTGTAAACAAACTACGCAGGCTACGATCATATACTCCCTTTGTTCACTTGGTTTTGCTCCATAAATTACTTTGTCTCCCATATGATTAGCCCATTACTCCTTTTTGAAATGACCCCGCCTTAGATATCCCGCTAAAACCTAAAATTTATTTCTCTCCTATATAAAACGCATATTTAATTCACTAGAGGATGTATACATTGCGGGAGTTCAACAGGCCGGACCCCTTTTTGTGCCCTTATTCCATCCGTTTTTAGAAGGGTTTTATAAGGGCTGAGTTGAAAATGGGTCAGGCCAAAAATGAGCTTCACTATAATTAAAATGAAGCGGATATAAAAGGGCTTAACAAGGGTCGGAAATAGGCCTTTGTAAATAGCATAATTGATAAATAATTTAATTACTCCCTCCTATTCAACTTAGGTGTCCCATTTACTTTTGAGACACTGTTCATTTGTCACTCTTAAATTGCATTTTATTATTAATCTATAAGTTAAAACATAGTCATGTGAGATCTTATTTGATTCGTTTTGATGTAAAGATTATTAATATCAACTTTTTATAATTTTTAATTATACATAACTCGATTTATTAAGGATTGAATAAGTGCATTGGATAGAGTGCATAAAGTAAATGGGACACTTAAGATGAATAGGAGGGAGTATTATAAACGACAATGCCAATGGGGATTATTTATGTTTCTACAATTTAATTATTATAAATTGATCAATGGGGAATATAATAATTTTTAGTAATAAAAACAGGTTGGGTTGGGCCAGGCCGAACTTATAAAGCCCATATTAAGTTTAAAAGGCCCTTATCCTATCTGGCTCATATTTGCTTAAGCCCAGCTCGTATCGGGCCATTAAACACCCCTAATCTACATACGAAAATTTGAATAAAATAAGATGTTTTAACAACTTAATTCCAAAAATAAGCTTTGTGAAAACTTAATTCCCAAAATAAGCGTCCGTACATCCAAACCTAGCTTTGGAGTAAGTCGCTCTTACTAAAAGCAACTTAAAAAAAAAATTATTTTTTTATTTTTTTAAGTCGCTGTTAGTAACAGCGACTTAATGTGTTTTAAGTTTCCAGTTCTCAGTTGCTTCCTCATTCCAACCTACGAGATTAAGGAGTTGACTAGTTAACCTTAAAGTCGTTGTTACTAACAACGACTTAAGGAGTTGACTGGTCAACTCCCTAAGTCGCTGTTAGTAATAGCGACTTATGGCTTTTATTTTTTTTATTTTTTTTTGTCTTTCGCTGTTAGTAACAACTAACAGCGATTTACTTCAAAGCTAGGTTTGGATGTACGGACGCTTATTTTGGGAATTAAGTTTTCACGAAACTTATTTTTGGAATTAAGTTGTTAAATAATCTTATTTTATTCAAATTTTCATCTACATACCCCACTAAAAAACCCAATTCTCCTTTTCTTGTTGTGTGCAAACCCGGAGCAATCTCAAGGGGATAGAGCCACAGAGGTGCAATTGTTTTATTTTGGATAACACACATTCTGAAAGAAAGTAGACAGAAAACTGAAAAGTTGCAATGAACAGTTTTTTATGATAACACTAACACAATGCCTTGTCTAGTATTTTATGATTTTTAATGGATAGCTAGCTGTGAATATGTTTCCCTGAGCTAAAAGAGGATGCCAGGAAAAGTAATTTGTGGTCCAAACATGATTTCTGCATTAGTAGTATAGTGGGTTACATTATTGTCACTTATATGTGCCAGTTTGGTTTTAGCTCTGGTTTAAATCAGCAATCAGTGGTCCTATTAAACCTTTTCTGTCGGATATGAAGTCGAATACGAATAAGTTTGTTGTCAATGTTATATATTTGGCAATGGGTTGCTAAAGTTTAGTCCACCATGTTGCTTAATTTCTATGGAGGGAATAACTGATTTTAATAAGAAAAATTATATAAATCGTCCATTGCTATTTAAGTGTTCCATGACCTGGGAATAATTCTTGGATCTTCACTGAGTTACCAAAAAAAGTAACATTGACAATCTTAGTGTTTTATGAACTTTTGCAAAAGCTACTTTAAGTATTTACCTATTGTCACCTGGAACAACATTTGATTTGGAACAGGGAATGGAAACAGAAATGAGAACATGAAACGCAACCTAGATTGACTCGGGAACGATTGGGTACGAGATATATTATGTATAAAAAATATATTTGAAAACAAAAATAATTTAAAATGGTTTTTATTGCTTTAAGAAATTGTTTTTAAGTAGAAATTTATAGTTTTCTAGGTTTCATCTCGTTTATTCCTCATTTTTTTTTTAATTTGTAAATGAAGGCTAAAATACATTTTAAGAAAGGTCTTCTATACCGGGACATCATCTTAAGCGATTTGGATCGCGTTTCGTGATAACTGAGGACGAATGTTCTTGGATCGCGGAACATGGATACGTACCAGGTTGCATGTAACTATAGTTTCACCTTTTCTTATTGTCTTTTTCCTTCCTGTACCTGTTTTAAGATGGTGTCTGTTATCTGTATGGGGTTCTAACTATGTGATGGTAATTTGCAAATACGTGCTGTTGAGTTGGGTTTGTATTTGTATCCATAAAGTACCAAAACAAGTAACATCTATGCTGCAAATGTCAACCTTATGTTCACCAATTTATTAACTCGGTTTGATCATCTTAACCCACACATTGGTTTCTCCTCGGCTCGGGTCTGTATATTTTATATGTCTAAATAAATGATGGAAAAATTGACATTAATAATTTAAACTTTTGCTCGCCCACTGTGAATAATTCCAATTTTAAATTATTTTCCCCTACTTCGCTATGAATAATCTAACTTTTACCATAGTTTGCTAGCAGCATACTCTATTATTACCCATTATTAGTAATATGGTATGTTGTAGGTAAATGTATCGCAAATGTTAGATTATTAGAAAATAATTCAAAGGTGGGATTCACAGTAGTTAGGTAAAAGGTTGGATTATTAATATCAATTTTTGCTTAAATGAATTCTATATATTTTACTTCTCTTCTCTTCGATTCCATCGATAAACCGTGTTGGCGACTTTTATTGTAATTTAGTTGAAGTGGCCTGCACATTATATGCTATAGTTCCTATCAGGAAATTGTTTTGCATTATTTCTTGTTTTTGCTTATTCTTGACTTCATGTTTACCTGCCTATTATTTAATGGAGGATTTTATATGGAGGTACGGAACGTTGTTGACATTAATGCTAGTTACTTATATATAGTAGGGTAGATCACTCAAATTGCTGAAAGATATGATACTATGTAATCTAATTACTATATTTAGTAGTATAGAACATAAAGTTGCTCAAATCAATAATATATTATACCCTCATGGTTTCCACTCTGTAGATTCTTCAACTTCTGATTTTAAAATGTTGATGCCCTGATTAAGTCATCCAACCAGCACTTTTATTTAAATCAAAAAGAACCCTTCCTCTTATCCTATCATGAGGTACTTACCTATGAAACATATTGGGTTACTTTCTTATCCTCAGATGATGGGTATCATGCCTTCTCGAGTTCCACTCCCTCTCGATCTTTCTGCAACCGAACCCATTTATGTCAATGCCAAGCAGTACCATGGTATCTTACGAAGGAGACAGCATCGTGCTAAGCTTGAGGCTCAAAACAAACTTGCCAAGAATCGAAAGGTACTTCAACTTGCCTATATTTCTACCGATTAAACTTTTGAAAATACTTCACATGTGAGAAAGATCCACATCGTTAAAATATTGGGTTGTGGACTTGCACATAATGCTTGATGAGTTATCCTTCTAATACCATATGGATATGGTTTTAGGAAATAGTAAAACTCATCATGTGTTTTATGCAAAGCTCACTACTCGTGAGTTTGTGGGCCCAAGCCCACAGGTGCCCCATGGGTGTGTCCACACAAGTGGACCCATAGGGTGATAATGTGACAAATTGTCACGGCTTAAATAAACATATCAGAATTAAGGTATGTTGGCATTCTATGACATGTAGACTTTGGTTTCTCGACCTGAGAGTCTTACTAGTCGTAACCTCCTTATTTCTTTTAATAAGGGTATGGTTTGTCGTCATCCAACTATCCCCAGACCCTAACTAGGTATGATGATGATGACGACGATGACGATGATGAGTCGTTAACACAAATGTTAGTATTTGGTTGGTTTTCTACATGTTCTGTTGGGCATTGTTGAGCAGAATCTAGCAACTTTAAAGGCCTAATATTGTATTGGAAACTTTTCAGCCATATCTTCATGAATCTCGGCATCAACACGCACTGAAGCGGGTTAGGGGATCCGGTGGACGGTTTCTGAACCTGAAAAAGCTCCAAGAATCGAGGCCTGCTTCAGCGACTGAAGACCGTAAAGATTCAGGCTCAATTTCACTCCATTTGTATGCAAAAACTTCAGAATCTGAAGTTCATCAGCAAGAATTCTATAGGGAAGGCGCCTCCACGACTTCTTGCTCCGATGTCACTAGTACCTCGACCAGTGATGATATCTACCATCCACTCGAATTTACGTTTTCTGGCTACTCATGTGGCTTTGGAGTATCCGCACAAGGCGGCAGTGGCCGAGGGAACTATTGAGAGGTGATTTCGGTTACTTGTCATTCCTTAATAGGGAAGTCATCCTTGGCTCAATTACTTTCGGTTTTGTCTGTTAATTTGATTATTATGTAAAAAAGAGTATGTGGGTGGAAGAAAGCAGATAATTGTTGTGAATTTGATTATTAACTAAATATGATTGTGATTTGTGTAAAATGATGGTTTGATTACTAAGTTGATAGACCACTTTTTTTTGTCCAATTACTATTTAGTTTTGAGTTGTGGATTTATGGAAAATTGAAATAAATTCAGTCCTTAGAAACTTGGTATTGTAGCAGTAGCACTAAGCCACTAACTAGATGTGGAAAGGTCAACAAATCATTTCTACCACTTTTTTATTTAGGAAATATTTTATTTTATTTTATTTTAACAGAAATAATACAAATTTTTGCTTATTTTTATAATAATACTAATTTTTAATTAACTATAAATAATACCAATTTAAGGGGTGTTTTTCTAGAATATCCCCTAACATGTTAGAAATTAACCTATAGGAGATTATGTGAACAAAAAAATTTGGCAAATAAGATAATTTAGTAAAGTTGAAACCCCTATATTGTAGGGAAATTAATGAAAGATGGTATTATTCATAGTTAATCAAAAGTTTAATATTATTATAGGGAAATTAATGAAAGATGATATTATCCATAGTTAATCAAAAGTTTAATATTATTATAGGGATATTAACGAAAGATGGTATTATCTTTTTCCTTTTATTTATCCCTTCTGGTTTGAGAGAAAGTTTGAATAAATTTGTTTTCTTTTTGGTAGTTAGTGGGGTGGGTTTTATGCTGAGCATTTCCATGAAATTCTATTTTTTCTAAAGAAAAATTTGGAGTAAAATAATTTTCTTTTAATAGCCCAAGTGTTACGTACTACGAAAATTTGAAAAAAATGAGATTATTTATCTACTTAATTCCAAATATAAGATTGGGGAAAACTTATGTCCCAAAATAAGCTTCCGTACATCCAATTCTAGCTTCAGGTAGAGTCGCTGTTAGTAACAGCGAAAGTGAAAAAAAAAAAAAAATTAAAAGCCCAAAGTCGCTGTTACTAACAGCGACTTAAAAAAAAAAATTTTTTTTTTTTAATAATCAATTTCAATCTTAAATTTTGTTGTAACATATGTATTTTCTTAGTATTTTAAAATTTTAAAATTTATCATAAAATAAATTAAATATTATTAATTAAAATTTATTTAAAAAGATAATAAGTAATTTTGACAACCGTTAATACATTACCTTTACACAATTTTATTATAAACCAAATTAAATCCCTTGCTTCATCATTCATCATTTCAAATCAAAAAAAAAAAAACAAAAAAAAAAAGACTCCCTTTGTTTCATTAGAAAATTCAAGTGATATCATCTACACAATGTTGCAGGTTATGTCTATTAAAAGGCGATGTGGGATAGCATGTATGAAACATTTCAATTCATGGGTGAATTGCAACACATCCGATCCCACATCCTAAAATGAAAGATGGGAAGCTCCTACTTTCTTATAAATAGTCTCATGTGAATTCCAATGGTTTTGCTTAAGTGTTCCCATTGGCTATCTTCTTACTTTAGAAGGTTGGGCTATATGGGCATACTATAGAATAGTGTGTAGGGAGGTTTGGGTTTCTAGGGTCGGGTGAGGGGTTAGGATTAGGATAGAAGGCTTTAGAGCCATAAGGGAGGGGGACTAACTTAGGGTAGGATAGGGTAGGGGCTTAGAATAGAAGGTATATGTTTAGGTTAGGATAGTGCTTAGGGGAGGGTTAGGGTAGGATAGGATAGGGGTTTAGGGTGGGGTAGGATAGGATAGGGGTTTAGGCTAGGGTAGGATAGAATAGGGGTTTAGGCTAGGATAGGATAGAATAGGGGTTTAGGCTAGGGTAGGATAGAATAGAGATTTAGGGTAGGGTAGGATAGAATAGGGGTTTAGGGTAGGATAGGGTAGGGGTTTAGGGTGGGGTAGGATAGGGGTTTAGGGTGGGGTATGTTTTTTACATGCCGGAAGCATGGTTCGGCATTTCCTTACTATCAAGCCTTTTTATTATTATGTTACTGTTTTCATATAAATGCAACATTATAATACCATACAATAGAAATAAATTCATAACATCTTGCATATAAATATTCATTTATTAAACTAAATCAAAACTAAAATGGGCCTTTAGTATTTATTTATAGATAAATTTCAATTATGCTTTATTATTTTCTTAATAACTTATTTTTAAATTTTGTACATGAATAATTAATTTTCTTAGGATCGAAATCGACACGAAATATTTTAAAATAAATAATTTATTAAATGAGTTCGCATATATTCTTATTCACCAAAATAAATTAATTTTAATTATTTCTTTCATTTTTATTCTTTTTGCCTACAATAACCATTTAATTTATTAATTTATTTCTTTAAAATTTAAATATCATAAAATTTCACAAAAATAATTTAAATGAAATGAAAATACAGTAACACTAAAAAAATTTATTTTTTTTCCAGAATTAATTATTTTTAACCCAAATTTATGGATTTCCTTATTTTATGCGTTTTTTAGCAAAAAAAATTAATAATAATATTTATATTCAACAATTATTCACGAAATTAATACACAACTCATGTCTCATATTTATATATATACAGAAAAAGTTTCGTTTAAAAATATTAATATTTACTATTATAATTAAAATTATTTCAGATTTTGCGGTTTGTTTTTTTTTAGAAAAAAAGTAATAATAATATTTATACTCAACAATACTTCACGAAATTAATACAAAATCTATATCTCATATATATATATGTACAGAAAAAATTTAGTTTAAAAATATTATTATTTACTATTTTAATTTAAATTATTTCAGATTTTGCGGTTTTTGGCAATTTCAAAGAATAAATCATATAAATTAAATTACAACGAATTAATTCACCAAAATTTTCAGAAAATGAAATTTAAATATAATGAACACATATAAAAATTTATGGGCATAATTTCATGTAAATAAATATATGTAAGAATTTATACCTTTACTAATATCACTATTAATTAATTCCCTTTGTTGTAGAATTTCTAGCCACAAAATTAGCTTCCTCCCCTTGAATTTCTATAATTAACACTAAATACTATTATTAGAAAATTTTTGAGAATTTTTAGGAATTTTTCTAGGGTTTTTAGAATTTTTCTTTAGAAATTTGCTTTTAGGAATAAATTTTCTGATTTTTTTTTTCTCCTCCTTTCCTTTTACCCACGGTATGCTTGTTCTATTTATAGGCTAAGGATTGTAATTTTTTTGTTGTTTTAATTTTCCTTCATGTGCAAGCAAATATAATTACTCCAAGATTTTTTATCATAAGGATAAGACTACATTAAAATTTTTTGTCACCTAGTTTTAGTCTTGCCGCCAACTTTTTAGAATTTTACCTTTTTTTTTTAATTATTATTATAATATATATCTTTATTTTTAATAAATTAATATGGGCAATAAAAAGATTAACTTATTGTAGTTAATTTAGCTAGACTTAATATTTAGATTATTTATTTTAAGAGAAATAAATTATATATAAAAGAAAAACGAGAACTTAAAAACGATTGGAATAAATTTCGAAACGGCATTAAAAAGAAAATAATAAAACGAAACGATTATTGAATTTGTCAAAATATTTAAGATTAAGAAAAACGGTCTGTTACAAAGGCGATGTGGGATAGCATGTATGAAACATTTCAATTCATGGGTGAATTGCAACACATCCGATCCTACATCCTAAAATGAAAGATGGGAAGCTCCTACTTTCTTATAAATAATCTCATGTGAATTCCAATGGTTTTGCTTAAGTGTTCCCATTGGCTATCTTCTTACTTTAGAAGGTTGGGCTATATGGGCATAGTATAGAATAGTGTGTAGGGAGGTTTGGGTTTCTAGGGTCGGGTGAGGGGTTAGGATTAGGATATAAGGCTTTAGAGCCATAAGGGAGGGGGACTAACTTAGGGTAGGATAGGATAGGGTAGGGGCTTAGAATAGAAGGTATATGTTTAGGTTAGGATAGTGCCTAGGGGAGGGTTAGGGTAGGATAGGATAGTGGCTTAAGGTAGGGTATGATAGGATAGGGTAGGGGTTTAGGGTGGGGTAGGATAGGATAGGGGTTTAGGCTAGGGAAGGATAGAATAGGGGTTTAGGGTAGGATAGGATAGGGGTTTAGGGTAGGGTAGGATAGAATAGGGGTTTAGGGTAGGGTAGGATAGAATAGGGGTTTAGGGTAGGGTAGGATAGAATAGGGGTTTAAGGTGGGGTAGGATAGGATAGGGGTTTAGGGTAGGTTAGGATAGGGGTTTAGGGTAGGTTAGGATAGGGGTTTAGGGTAGGTTAGGATAGGGGTTTAGGGTGGGGTAGGATAGAATAGGGGTTTAGGGTGGGGTAGGATAGGGTAGGGGTTTAGGGTAGGTTAGGATAGGGGTTTAAGGTAGGTTAGGATAGGGGCTTAGGGTGGGGTAGGATAGGATAGAGGTTTAGGGTAGGTTAGGATAGGGGTTTAGGGTAGGGTAGGATAGTAAAAATGATACATACATGAATTGTGTTGGTCTAAATTGATGGTTTTGAAATTTTCTCGTGTTTTTGTGTTAATTCTTATTGTCTTCAATGTGATATTATATTTTATCGATCATTTCACTAAAATTTTTTCATTATTTTCCCCTTCCCATAAAATTAAATTCTTGAAATACTTTATATTTTGGAGTATCAAAACATGAGAAGTTGTGATAATTCTTGTAAACATCATCATAAGCTTGAGCGAGCAATCAAGTCGCTCAGGGGTGCCGAGCAAGCATATAAATCTTAATTCTTTCTAGAGACGTTTAAAACTGAATCCAACTTAACTCGACTCTAAAGTGAATTTAAAATAATGTAAAAATCAATGTGAATACAAGAACCGATTTTAAAATAATTCAAATTGATCCAATGATGCAAATAAACACCCTCCTTTCTTCATTTATTTCATTAGTTGAGCTCCCTATCAACAATTTTAACAAATTCTCAAATGTTCCTTCACCTAATTTATTGACATTGTTTGTTTACTTAACCTTGAAAATATCCTTAGTTTAACATTTTTTGATGTATATAGTCCTTATATATTTTTCAATGACTTTATATAAATATAAAATTAGGTATTAAATAAGTTGATATCTTCTTAATGTGGCGGCCGACTCATGAGTCATGACTTTTGTGTTATTGAAAATGATTATCATTCACTCTGTCTATATTGGTGCTTTTGACTATTTATTTAACTTAGATTCGACTCAAACTTTTCTTAAACTTAATTTATGATCCAACCATGTTAAAAAAGGTAAAATAAATGATTAAATACAATCCATCTATAAGTCATTAGGTACACTTTTAAAATCCTAAACCCATTAAACTCGATAGGTTTGAATTCAAATATGAAGTATAAGACTTTGGTTGTGGATTTGAACTTGAGTCTGAGTTTGAGTCACACGGTTTACACCAGACCAGAATATATTATGGTTTTTCGGTCCGGTCTGGTCTAAAATTTTTAAAACTTAGATCGGATCGGAAACTGTAATTTAAAAAAAACAGATCAGGCCATTTAGACCGTAGACTAAACCAAATACTTAAATTACGATTTGATCCGATTTAATTTACAATTTAAATCAAACTTTGATCGGCCCTAGTCAAAATAAGCATAGTTGACATCCTAATCATTTAAAGGAGTAGGCTAAGAAGACAACCAATCACATCATACAATTACTTTTCACATCATAATATCCCTCCTCATTTCATAATTGATATTTTTTTCTCTTTCAAAATTAATATTTCTACATCTATTTCTTTTAAAATTAATTTAAAAACATTATATACCACCTTTGTGTCATAATGTTTGCTATATTTTTAATTACATCAGTTTCACAATATATGCTGTGTTGCTATATATTCACTCCTATCATGATTAAATGTTAATTTTATTAATATTTAACTTTTACTAAAGAAAAATTTGGAGTGAAATAATTTTCTTTTAATAGCCCAAGTGTTACGTACTTCGAAAATTTGAAAAAAATGAGATTATTTATCTACTTAATTCTAAATATAAGATTGGGGAAAACTTATGTCCCAAAATAAGCTTCCGTACATCCAATCCTAGCTTCGGGTAGAGTCGCTTTTAGTAACAGCAAAAGTGAAAAAAAAAAAAATTAAAAGCCCAAAGTCGCTGTTAGTAACAGCGACCTAAAAAAAAATAAAAAATTAAAAGCCCAAAGTCGCTGTTACTAACAGTGGCTAAAAAAAAAATTTTTTTTTTTTTAATTTAAGTCGCTGTTAGTAGTAATAAAAAAAAAAGAGTATGGGTTTCTTTTTTTTCTATCCGAATCTGACACTTAGACTTGTGGCCATGGCCAATTATGGTTGTTGAATCTTTGTAACAATTACATACACCGATACCTCTACCAATCTTCCATTCCCCTGACTGTACTCTGTTGATTGCTTCTAGCTCTGATAGCCACCATCCTCTCTAGCGCTCATCGCACTGCCTTGCCCTACATTTTCTTTATCCTTCCCGTTTTCTTTTTTTATCCTGTCAATATGATTGAGGCCTTTTGGGGGGTTTTAAAGTACATTTTTTAGGAGTAGCAATGTCAATTTCCTTCTCTTTAGGTATTAAAGGTCTAAATTAAGTAGCTTCTATGGTTCATAACTCCTACAATCTTTATTGGCTTTGAATTCCCTTATTTTATACTTACAAGTACTCTGCTTATACATCATACTGATCAGTGTTGACAATTATCTCTTAAAGTGTCTTATGTCTTGCTATCATTGTATTTCAGATCCAAAATACTACTCATAGTCAGGTTAAATCCAAAATTTAATGTTAAGGTTACTACTAACAGCGACTTAAATTAAAAAAAAAAATTATTTTTTTAGTCGCTGTTAGTAACAGCGACTTTGGCCTTTTAATTTTTTTTTAGGTCGCTGTTACTAACAGCGACTTTGGGCTTTTAATTTTTTTTTTTTTCACTTTCGCTGTTACTCACAGCGACTCTACCCGAAGCTAAGATTAGATGTACGGAAGCTTATTTTGGGACATAAGTTTTCCCCAATCTTATATTTAGAATTAAGTAGATAAATAATCTCATTTTTTTTCAATCTTCCTACGTACTACTATATAAAAGTTGCAAAAGTCTTATATGAACATATCACTCTAAAACTATTAAAAATAATCGCTTATAATAAGTGATCATTTAAGATAATAAGTACACATTAGATAATCTCAATAAAGATGTTCTCACTGTGAGATCATCTCATTTGAATATCAACAAGTCTTGCAAGCAATCGTCTCATATTAAGCCCAATAGGTCAACTATATATAATTAATCATTTTAATGTTTGTATTGATCATTTTAATTTTTAACGTTAAAATTGAATACTTTAAAAAAATTGATTTATTTAAGGTTATAAACTTATAGGTAGAAATTAATCACTTTAATGTCAAAATTGATCACTTTTAGATCAACATTGAAATTTTTTTTATTGATTGCTTTTAAACAAGGTTTTTTGGATCGAGATTTTGCGTAGGATCGTTGAGGAAGTAGGATCGAAATCGTTAGAATTGGATCATGGAATCGTGTGATCTTACAAATATGCATTAATATGCTTTAGATAACTAATTATCAAATATATTTGTTTATTTTTAAAGTTTTAAGGTGTAAATAAAAACTCATTTGACTTGAATTATTAGGTTTGAAATTTAAATAAAAATACTTTTAATAATAATTTTAAATTACGAATAAAAAAAACTTGAATTTTAAATAATAATTTAGCTTGGCATATCAAACAAATATCTTTTCACCTCAAACTAAATAACTCGTTTAGTTATTGAGTTAGTTATCCAGTTATAAATTAATAAAACGCTATTTTTAAAATAAAAATTGTTAAAAAGTACTACATAAATTTTTTTTCCCAAAAGGTACTCTATAGAAAAAGTTTTGTACTCTATAGAAAAAGTTTTGTCAAAAAATTCCTAATAAATTTTTTTCTGTTTCAATGAGTACCAAGTAACGTTTTCTACGGTTAACTGGTCAAAATCGAAAACTCTTCTTTCTCATCTTCAATTTCTTTTTCAATTTAATTTTGATTTTGATTAAAAAGTAGAGGAAGAAGATTGTGAAGAAATTGAATTGGATTTAGTTTAGACAGATCGGGTAAAATAATTAAGTAAAGTTGAGTATTTACTTAAATGTGTTATTGTTATCTACAAATGAAAAACTGGTAATCAATTATGATGCAGAGAATTGGTCAAGGAATACAATTTGAGGTTAAAAATGATGCTGGGAGTCCTCCTTAAAGCCATGTCAAGGTCTATAAAAATAGATGAAGATAGTTTGTTGAATGAGATGGATGAAGGAGCCATAGCAACAAGATTTGCAATGTATCCTCGTTGTTCGTGTCCTGATCGTGTTTATGGAGTTCATCCACATTCTGATGGATCAGTTATTACGGCACTTCTACCAGATAAGGAAGTATCTGAAGGCTTAGATATCATGAAAGATTAGAGTTGTTCAAAACAAACCCGACCAGGAATTGAAAATTATCCGACCCGAAAAAATGTTAAATTTTTAGGTTTACCGAACCGGAATTATCCGAACCGATACTGCACTCGAATCGTTTGATAACCGAAAAGGGCAAAATCGAACTCGGACTGCAACCGAATTTTATAACCGACATATAAACGTTAACCGATGTTACCCGAACTCAATAGTGATCGACCCGAGTCAAATCCGACCCGAACTATGCACGTAACCGAATGCAACCTGACTAAAACCGATTAAGATCGAACTGATACAAACCCGAATCGATTATTAATCGAAATGTTTTTAATCCGAACTGATACAAACCCGAACCGATTGTTAATCGAACTGTTATAAATCCGAATCAATTTTTCACCTAATTTCAGCAAATTAGGTCCAATTTCAATTTTCTAATTATGATTTTTTGAATATTTGAAAACTAATTTCTAATATTGAAACATTGTAAACAAGATTATATATAAATAAATAAGATTCCCCATGATATTAAAATCAATTATAAACCAATAAGCACATTACAAAAATTGGACAATTAGTAAGATCTCACACGTCTATATACAAAGATCAACGACTTAGAATAAGTAATGTATCAATTGAGTAATATATTCATCAAATTGGACAATTAGTTATCTAAAATAATTTATTTGAGTATATAAATATTTTATATCAAATATTAAATATTTTTATCATTGAATTTGATCAAATTGCATAATTTAGGCTATTTAATTCAAAGTAACAAAAAAGATGAGGTACTAGTTTCATTTTCTATAATAGATCAAATTACAATAAATAAACTTTGAATTACGATCGATTATTAATAGCCTATAATTTATTAATAGCCTATAAAGGCTTCCTCCAGAAATAAACGTATGCCACTTAATGAAGCGAGCACATGGTATTCTTTAGTAAAAGGCGAAAGAATAGTTCGCTTTGTGCTCACTGCATGGTAGCGTGAGAATAAAGAGAAGCAGGTTTTGTTATTTATATGCATAGCATTACCTTGCTCTTTTTTCTTGACCGATGTGGGATATTGTGCTTTCACTAATCTCTACAAAAATGTTTTTTTTTGGAAAGTACTAATGTAGTATTTTGAGAATTAGAAATAAGAAATCCCTTGTTAACTCATATTTACATTAGAGTAAGTTAGGATGAGTAGTAATAAAACTGAATTTACAAAATTTTCAATGGGTTAATAAATGGGTTAAAATATGGGTCGACCTGACCTGATTGACCAATTTAATAAATGGGTTAAACAGGTTTTTTCGGGTTTAAATATTCAACCTGAACCTAACCCATTTAATAAACAGATCAGGTTGGGTTGACCCATTTAATTGATTGGGTCAAAAATCTAAACCCAAACCTGCAATTTTGGATCGGTTTAAGATCAGGTTAGCAGGTTGGGTCAGCTTTTGCCAGCCCTAAGATCAGTAATAACATTGAGTTAACTGTCCGTAACCGATAACTACTCGAAAAATAAAGCTCGAACTCGATGGAATTGGGCAATATTTCAGTTTCTCATCTAAAGGAAGCCCAAAAAATTGCTTGGAAACATTTAGCAATTCATCCAAGAATGAACTCGTCATCCCATGATTTATCACCTAATCAATAATTACCACACGAATTAATCCCTCATTTTGATTTTGTTAGACAATAGTAAGATACTCCGTCCGTTCTTTTTTGATCTTCCACTTTGAGTTTTTCACACATATTAAGGAAGATATAATCTTTGGGTTGTAGTGGGTATTATTTTAATTAAATAGTAGTGTGAAGTAATGATTGTATTGGAAGTATGAGGTTGTAGTGGGAATTATTTTAATTATATAGTAGTGTGAAGTAATAATTGTATTGAAAGTATGAGAGAGAAAATAATTATAAATAAAAGAAAAGGGGTACATTAAAAGAAAAGGGGGGTTTTAAGGGGTAAAAGTGGGATAAAAACTTTCTAAAAATAGAATGTATTCTAAAGTGGAAGAACTTTTGAAACTACCCGTTATAGTAATGTGGAAGATCAAAAAAGAACGGAGGGATTATTAATTTATCATTTTATGGATGAATTATAAACAACAAATGAATGGTCAATAACACTATCAATAATAATATTAAAACATTGTACAATACAAGTACTTTTATTCAATGCAGCATAATGGCTCTAATGATGGACAATTCTAAGATGAGGCCCTGAATCACAACTCATGGTGTTCATGCTATTCAGCAAGGCTTAGTGGGGTTAATTTCCAAAAAAGAAAATAATTTAAAATAAGTAGAACAAAATAAATTGAAAATTGATACAAATTTTTGCTACTCTATATGTCCTCATGATTTTGGAACATATGCTATTGCAGTGTGTGGATAAGACAAATATTAATAGACTGTTTGGTTAATGGTACTAAATGGTGGTAATGAGAATGATTTATAGTGTAAAAATTCATCAAAAGTTCCATAGCATTTCCATGGTAATGAAACTTTGATCACAAAAAAGTTTTTTTGTTTACAAATTTCCATTACCACCTAATATCACATCTCCCAATGATAATGCATTGAAATGAATTTTATAAAGAAAATAAGATGATTAAAGTTGGACAAGTATGACCTTTAAGGTAGCCAAAAGATTTTTCAACTAAAATTATATTAATTTTTCATTTCCAATACCACCCTCTATTATCATCTATCAAATGGACCGTAAATAAAATAAGAGAATATAAATATTTATGAGGAGTCAAAACAAAAATTAAATGCAAATTAAATAGAAATGAGAATATATGGCAGCTGAATTAAGTCTTGGTAAAGTTAGATGTGTTATGAGTACATGAGTAGCTTTCAATCTAAGTTGGCAGTCACGTGCCTTTATGAATAACTAAAAGATTGCAAACAAATGATGATGGTATGATGAATAAGAATACAACATGATACGCATTTGCTCAAATTTCTACGACTTATTTGTTTCACATATTTTTTTTTGACTAATTGGGTGAGTTAAGCTTTAATAGATTGAACTTAAGAGATGTTTCCCACAAAGAAGATCTCTCAAAAGATAGGTTGTATTTTTTTTTATACTAGACCCATTACATGATAATTACATCATTTTGACATTGTACCAAGTATTAAGAACTGATAGTAAAATAGAATAAAAGTTAATGATGACAAAAATATAAAAATTAATAAAATATGAAGTAAGATAAAATAAAATAAATAAGACAATTTATAAGTTACTTCCTTTATTATGACATGCTCCCTCATATAATATTCTAACCAAATGTGAAATGTTTCATTTAGTTTTGCACACTTATCGATTTTTAGATCGTAAATATCTCTAATCATGCTTCTTTAAAAACTATACTCCCTCTATTTTTAAATGTTCTTCTCATTCGCTTTTTTCGTATATCTCAATGTAAACTTTAAATCAAATAATGTAAATTGTAAGTTTTTAAAAATTCTAAAAAGTTGATATTTAAAAGTATATATTTTGAAACAAATCTAACAAGATACCACATGAATATGTTTTTTCTTATAGATCGATTGAAAATCATAGTCAAAATTTAACACTAAAATTCGTAAATTACATATGAAAATGGAATGAGTAAAAGTTAAATATTAATAAAATTAACATTTAATCATGATAGGAGTGAATATATAGCAATACAGCATATATTGTGAAACTGATGTAATTAAAAATATAGCAAACATTATGACACAAAGGTGGTATATAATGTTTTTAAATTAATTTTAAAAGAAATAGATGTAGAAATATTAATTTTGAAAGAGAAAAAAATATCAATTATGAAATGAGGAGAGATATTATGATGTGAAAAGTAATTGTATGATGTGTGGTTGTCTTCTTAGCCTACTCCTTTAAATGATTAGGATGTCATCTATGCTTATTTTGACTAGGGCCGATCAAAGTTTGATTTAAATTGTAAATCAAATCGGATCAAACCGTAATTTAAGTATTTGGTTTAGTCTACGGTCTAAATGGCCTGATCTGTTTTTTTTAAATTACAGTTTCCGATCCGATCTAAGTTTTAAAAATTTTAGACCAGACCGGACCGAAAAACCATAATATATTCTGGTCTGGTGTAAACCGTGTGACTCAAACTCAGACTCAAGTTCAAATCCACAACCAAAGTCTTATACTTCATATTTGAATTCAAACCTATCGAGTTTAATGGGTTTAGGATTTTAAAAGTGTACCTAATGACTTATAGATGGATTGTATTTAATCATTTATTTTACCTTTTTTAACATGGTTGGATCATAAATTAAGTTTAAGAAAAGTTTGAGTCGAATCTAAGTTAAATAAATAGTCAAAAGCACCAATATAGACAGAGTGAATGATAATCATTTTCAATAACACAAAAGTCATGACTCATGAGTCGGCCGCCACATTAAGAAGATATCAACTTATTTAATACCTCATTTTATATTTATATAAAGTCATTGAAAAATATATAAGGACTATATACATCAAAAAATGTTAAACTAAGGATATTTTCAAGGTTAAGTAAACAAACAATGTCAATAAATTAGGTGAAGGAACATTTGAGAATTTGTTAAAATTGTTGATAGGGAGCTCAACTAATGAAATAAATGAAGAAAGGAGGGTGTTTATTTGCATCATTGGATCAATTTGAATTATTTTAAAATCGGTTCTTGTATTCACATTGATTTTTACATTATTTTAAATTCACTTTAAAGTCGAGTTAAGTTGGATTCAGTTTTAAACGTCTCTAGAAAGAATTGAGATTTATATGCTTGCTCGGCACCCCTGAGCGACTTGATTGCTCGCTCAAGCTTATGATGTTGTTTACATTCTGCCTTGCTCACTCCATAGAATTATCACAACTTCTCATGTTTTGATACTCCAAAATATAAAGTATTTCAAGAATTTAATTTTATGGGAAGGGGAAAATAATGAAAAAATTTTAGTGAAATGATCGATAAAATATAATATCACATTGAAGACCATAAGAATTAACACAAAAACTCGAGAAATTTTCAAAACCATCAATTTAGACCAACACAATTCATGTGTGTAACATTTTTACTATCCTACACCCCACCCTAAACCCCTATCCTATCCTACCCTAAACCCCTATCCTATCCTACCCCACCCTAAACTCCTATCCTACCCCACCCTAAACCCCTATCCTACCCCACCCTAAACCCCTATTCTATCCTACCCTACCCTAAACCCCTATTCTATCCTACCCTACCCTAAACCACTATCCTATCCTACCCTAAACCCCTATTCTATCCTACCCTAGCCTAAACCCCTATCCTATCCTACCCAACCCTAAACCCCTACCTTATCCTATCATACCCTACCTTAAGCCCCTATCTTATCCTACCCTAACCCTCCCCTAGGCACTATCCTAACCTAAACATATACCTTCTATTCTAAGCCCCTACCCTATCCTATCCTACCCTAAGTTAGTCCCCCTCCCTTATGGCTCTAAAGCCTTCTATCCTAATCCTAACCCCTCACCCGACCCTAGAAACCCAAACCTCCCTACACACTATTCTATAGTATGCCCATATAGCCCAACCTTCTAAAGTAAGAAGATAGCCAATGGGAACACTTAAGCAAAACCATTGGAATTCACATGAGACTATTTATAAGAAAGTAGGAGCTTCCCATCTTTCATTTTAGGATGTGGGATCGGATGTGTTGCAATTCACCCATGAATTGAAATGTTTCATACATGCTATCCCACATCGCCTTTGTAACAGACCGTTTTTCTTAATCTTAAATATTTTGACAAATTCAATAATCGTTTCGTTTTATTATTTTCTTTTTAATGCCGTTTCGAAATTTTATTCCAATCGTTTTTAAGTTCTCGTTTTTCTTTTATATATAATTTATTTCTCTTAAAATAAATTATCTAAATATTAAGTCTAGCTAAATCTTTTTATTTCCCATATTAATTTATTAAAAATAAAGATATATATTATAATAATAATTAAAAAAAAAAGGTAAAATTCTAAAAAGTTGGCGGCAAGACTAAAACTAGGTGACAAAAAATTTTAATGTAGTCTTATCCTTATGATAAAATATCTTGGAGTAATTATATTTGCTTGCACATGAAGAAAAATTAAAACAACAAAAAAATTACAATCCTTAGCCTATAAATAGAACAAGCATACCGTGGGTAAAAGGAAAGGAGGAGAAAAAAAAATCAGAAAATTTATTCCTAAAAGCAAATTTCTAAAGAAAAATTCTAAAAACCCTAGAAAAATTCCTAAAAATTCTCAAAAATTTTCTAATAATAGTATTTAGTGTTAATTATAGAAATTCAAGGGGAGGAAGCTAATTTTGTGGTTAGAAATTCTACAACAAAGGGAATTAATTAATAGTGATATTAGTAAAGGTATAAATTCTTACATATATTTATTTACATGAAATTATGCCCATAAATTTTTATATGTGTTCATTATATTTAAATTTCATTTTCTGCAAATTTTGGTGAATTAATTCGTTGTAATTTAATTTATATGATTTATTCTTTGAAATTGCCAAAAACCGCAAAATCTGAAATAATTTGAATTAAAATAGTAAATATTAATATTTTTAAAAGAAATTTTTTCTGTACATATATATATATATGAGATATAGATTTTGTATTAATTTCGTGAAATATTGTTAAGTATAAATATTATTATTAAGTTTTTTCTAAAAAAAAACAAACCGCAAAATCTGAAATAATTTTAATTATAATAGTAAATATTAATATTTTTAAACGAAACTTTTTCTGTATATATAAAAGTATGAGACATGAGTTGTGTATTAATTTCGTGAATAATTGTTGAATATAAATATTATTATTAATTTGTTTTTGCTAAAAAACGCATAAAATAAGGAAATTCATAAATTTGGGTTAAAAATAATTAATTCTGGAAAAAAATAATTTATTTTAGTGTTACTGTATTTTCATTTCATTTAAATTATTTTTGTGAAATTTTATGATATTTAATTTTTAAAGAAATAAATTAATAAATTAAATGGTTATTGTAGGCAAAAAGAATAAAAATGAAAGAAATAATTAAAATTAATTTATTTTGGTGAATAAGAATATATGCCAACTCATTTAATAAATTATTTATTTTAAATATTTCGTGTCGATT
Source organism: Amaranthus tricolor (assembly GCF_026212465.1). NCBI lineage: Eukaryota > Viridiplantae > Streptophyta > Magnoliopsida > Caryophyllales > Amaranthaceae > Amaranthus > Amaranthus tricolor. Next base: position 21,869,364 of record NC_080051.1, on the reverse strand, counting down.
TCGATCCTAAGAAAATTAATTATTCATGTACAAAATTTAAAAATAAGTTATTAAGAAAATAATAAAGCATAATTGAAATTTATCTATAAATAAATACTAAAGACCCATTTTAGTTTTGATTTAGTTTAATAATAAATGAATATTTATATGCAAGATGTTATGAATTTATTTCTATTGTATGTTATTGTAATGTTGCATTTATATGAAAACAGTAACATGATAATAAAAAGGCTTGATAGTAAGGAAATGCCGAACCATGCTTCCGGCATGTAAAAAACGTGGGACGTGTTTTCCGGCACGTAAAATACGGCAAACACAGTAAGGTTGTTTAACCTGACCTGTGGCTCGAGCAATATTGTACTGGAGGAGTGACGACTCCCACTAAGTTAGGGGTTTTGGTTTACCTCACCCTAACAAGCCCTTACATATATCAAACAAAGATCATATGTGTTGCATTGATTAAATAAGTAGTCGGATTCCACGCCCTAACACTCAAGCAGAAGTGTTAGTAAATCACGCCCTGGTACTCAAGCAGAAGGACCAGAAGTTATATATATATAAATGAATCTAATATAAAAATGAGTTCCCTATAATACATAAGATACCTTGCATATTATTTATTGCAATGCACTTATTTTTGCTTATTACTTAATTGTCGTGCATATACTATCCATACTTGTATAGTTGCGGTAAGTTTTTATACTCGGTTTTTTTTAAAGCTGACCGATTTCCATCGGCTGTTCCCATATTTCGGGAGCAGATGCTGCAGGTAACTTTACATGAAGTTATTAAGAAGATATTGTATTGTTTATGTGAGATTAGGATATAATATGTATATAGTTTATATTATGGACGATAATTATGTATTATAGAAAGATGTAATACGTAAAATTATATTTTAATGATTTAAGTTTTCTTTGTTTTTATTGAAAATTCTGTTTTGTCTTATTTGTTTTTCGCAATAATCACGGTACGATAGACTTCCGCTTAGCATTACCTACTATTATATTATTATAAACCTAAATTCGAAAAGAACGCTCTGTTACTGCCTTTTAATAGACATAACCTGCAACATTGTGTAGATGATATCACTTGAATTTTCTAATGAAACAAAGGGAGTCTTTTTTTGTTGTTGTTTTTTTTTTTTTGATTTGAAATGATGAAATGATGAAACAAGGGAGTTTAATTTGGTTTATAATAAAATTGTGTAAAGGTAATGTATTAACGGTTGTCAAAATTACTTATTATCTTTTTAAATAAATTTTAATTAATAATATTTAATTTATTTTATGATAAATTTTAAAATTTTAAAATACTAAGAAAATACATATGTTACAACAAAATTTAAGATTGAAATTGATTATTAATATGAAGCAAGTAATTTTTTGTAGACATGTATTTCAACTCATATATTTAGATCACAAGGATTGTTTAACTTTTTTTAGAGGGAAGTTATGATAAAACAAAACTTTTTGTAATGAGAAACATTTTGTCAACAAAACTTGATCAGGCCGTGCACAACGTGGGTAGATTCCGAATCTTGTGTCTATGGATCCTCGTTCACCATGCTCCTTTATGACGCTATCATCCTTTAAATCCAGACACCGCGCCATGGCTTTCAGCATAATTAATAAGATTACTGTCAAATTCAATGAGAACTCATCTAGAACTTCTCTGCAAGCTCACAAGAACTCGTTTTTCTTAATAAAATCCACTAAATACATATGAAAAACAATCACTATAAACCCATCAAAAATCAGTTCTAGTCAACTCATATCAATTGAAATTTGTAATCAACTGATAGATAGATGTATATGCTATGATGTGACAATTCGTCACATAATCACCCCATGAGCCCACTCATGTGGACCCACCAACATGGCACCCATGGGCTCAAACCCACAAACCCATTGACTTGCATACAAAACATGATGAGTTTCACTCTTTTCCAAAACCATACGGTATTAAGAGGATTACACATCAAGCATTATATACAAGTTTATAATTCACTATTTTAGTGATTTGAGATCTTCACATGTGAAATAGTTTCAACAGTATACTTTCAAATTTAATTACCTTGATGCCAGGCTTCACTTTGACTTCCGCTTGTGAGGGGTGGGGTTTTGGGTAGGATGTACGCACTACGCAACCTTACACTTCGTGAAAATAATAGGTTGTTTACCAAATATTATGTGTATGTTTGCATTACTAAAAATTACACATGATTTGATGAGCCATTTTGCTCATTATGACCTGAAGCAAAGAAATATTGAACATCGGCCTATTAGGAATAACTAGGATGAATATGAATATGAGGGGAACACTAGAAATTGACAAAGATCAATTCAACAATAGAATCAACAACAATGCCAAAGCCTAAATCCCAAAAGATTGAGTCGTCTACATAAACGCCCATGTGAGATTTTTGGTACATGTTCATGGATGTGCCTAAATTTTACTGAGCTGGTTGTCACTAACTTACCGCTTACCTACCTCTTTTATTCGGGCTTGGGACCTAGGGGAGGAGTTAGCTTAAACAATAGAATAAAAATCAGAATTCTAAAGGGTTGATAATTGATAATGTACCTAAACTTTTGAGGCTTTTGAGGCCAAAGTTGGAGCTTTCTTTGATCTTCAGGATAAACATTAAGAAAGAGTCTATCATTCCAATTCAGAGACTTATTCCCTACAATAGTTGCAGCATTCCCATATCCATTAAAGAAATCTTCAGCTATTGAGCATTTTAGTCTCTACTCTAATGGAAGTCCAAAAAATTGTCTAGTAACCTCAATCAAATCATTCAGAAATGAAATTGTCATCCCATGATTTACAATCTATCAATAATAAGACAAATTACTTAATGATTTTTTTGATCATAAGTGTAATAAACATGTTGGAGTATATAAATATCCTAAGGCCTCAAGCCTACTATCATCGACTTAAGTTTTTGGTTGAGTTGATTTCTTGAAATAATATCAAAAGTCAGCATTATAAGAGGTCACATGTTCAAATCCTACCTCTTATCTAATTTTTTAAGATAAGAAAATATATAAGCTCAGATAATTTTTTAAGATAAGAAAATATATAACCTCAGATATGGAGAGAATCTATGTTACGTCCATACTTTAAGCTCAAAGAGACTCTTACGTGAGGGGTATTTTTCGGTCTCATGACAAAATAAGTAAAGAATCAAAGAAAAAAATAAAAAAATAAAAACCTGGAAGCAACCCCAATCTTGTTAAGCAGAGTGAAGTTTGGTGAGTTCATTTTGAGCAGCAGTAGAAGGATCATAAACAGAAAGAGGAGAAAAATCAATGAATAAAGATTGATTCCATAAAGTTGGGGAAGCATCAATGGCAGGAAGTATAACTTCATTTTTAAGGATGTATTTTTCTGGGATTTCTCCTGTACTAATCTTGATGCTATATCTTCTTTCCTTGATTCATCCATTTCAACACTTATAGGGTTCTCAGTTTCTCACTTTCACTTGCTTAATCTTTTAGCTTTCTGTAGATCAAAGCTCTTATCCAATGGTTATGACTTATAACGTACTACTATGTCAAATAATTTAATTATATGTGACTCGGTCGGTGTTTTATTTGCTTTTTGGATACTATTTATCTCTTACTCTTAATTTTTATTTTATTATTAATTTATAAATTAAAATTCAGTCAAGTGGGATTTTATTTGATCAATCTAAAGATTATTCATATAAATTTTTCATAATTTTTAATTATGTACAATTAGAGATATTAAGAATTGAATAAGTTTATTGAATAAAGTGCATAAAACAAATGAGATGCTAATAGTAAATTGGAGGGACTAGGGAGTATATCTATGTAAATTTATTTCATCGAGACGAATCATATAACAGACGAATCAAACAACATCTCACTTGACTATTTTTTTAATTTATAGATTAAAAACTAATCACAGATTAAGAGTAACAAATGAATTGTACAATATTTCTAAGTAATTTTGAAACAGAGAAAGTAATAATTTCCACTGTTTTTTGATGACTACATACAATAGACTCTTTTGGCATTAAATATTCTCAAGTATTATAACAAAAAATTATAATAAGTTGATATTATAAAAATATATATTAGAAAGAATTAAATAAAATTTCAGTTGACTATTTTTTTTTATACATTGAAAAAAAATTGTAAAATAAAATTAAGCAATATATAAATTAATTATCGACATCCTTCAAGGGGCAACAACTTGGTAAAAAGAAATGTCCCATTTTCTTTTTGGACATTATTCATCTCTTACTCTTAATTTGTATTTTATTATTAATCTATAAGTTAAAACATAGTCAAGTGGGATCTTGTTTGATTCATCTCAATGCAAGGATTATTTATATCAACTTTTCATAATTTTTAATTACGCACAATTAGAAATATTAAGAATTGAATAAGCGCATTGGATAGAGTGTATAAAACAAATAAAACATTAGGGGGATGTTTGGTATGAACTTTTTAATACTGAGTAAGGGATTCAATTACCATTACTCCACATATTTGTTTGGTATGATATTAGGTTAACCCAATCCCTTTCTTGAGGGTAATGGATACCCTTACTGTGTTACCATCCATTTATGTCAAGTAACAAATTCCTTTTTTATGATCAATTAAGTGTTTTTCTTATATTTTCATATCAAACAACATATAACTACAACCCATACCCTTACTCTTACTCCTCTTTATCATTTTCGTTTCCATTACATTTTATATTCCCATACCAAACACCCCCTAATACTGAATTGAAAGAAATATTAAAATATGGATCTACAATCACCAACTTGAAAAACGAAATTTAAAAATAGATAATTAGTGCCCAAAAGTTGCCTCTCATCTTTTTGTCTGTTTCAGTAACTTTAAGCCATTTTTATTTCAGCTACTCTTTTGAGAGACCGTCTCTTTGAGAGATGTCTATTATGCCCAGCCCATTAAAACTTAATATCTACTTACATTATCCTTAATGCCTACTTATATTATTCTTAATGCCTACTTAACGTATTCTTAATACCTACTCACAGTATCTTAAATGCCTACTTACATCATTTTTAATGCTTACTTACAATATTTAAAAAATTATATATTGGGCCGACCCGATTAGAGATGGTCTCTCACAAGAATTTGTGTTTTTATTTTTAGTTATGACTAATTTTTTTTATCTCGCATTTTACCACTTTTTCCTATAAAATATTAATTTATTTTATTTTTTTAGTATTTAAATACTATCGCATATTTAGAGGCGTTCAACGGATCGGATCAAAATATTAACGGACCGGGCCATCGGTTTGAACCCGACCCCTTAAGACTTTTTTTAATCTTACGCTTGAAATTAGATATCTATAGCACAAATTTGATAGTAATGACTAATGAGCAGAGTATTTGAAATTAGAAAGCAAAAAACAGAAGCGCCTAAAAGCATTCTACATGTGCCTCCGGAATAACTAACACAAAGTATTAATTAACGCCATTTTGGTTTAGGCGTTGTGTATGTTTTTTTCAGTCAACTTGTGTATATGATTATATGAGATTGTCTTATTAAAATAAAAAATTAAGAGTATATTTAATGATAATAGAGTATTTTACAATCTCTATTAGTTAAAAGTTAAAACGTGAAAATTAACATTCATTAATTTTGTATTCATGTCTAGTTTCATACTCCATTCAAATTTATTATTTCTATTTTTTTTTATTATCATATTTGGTGAGTAGTTAGTTTTATTATTGTATATTTGTATCTAAAAGCATTATTGTATCTAAATTATTCTATCTAATGATTCTTTTTTAATAATAATATTTTTTTGGATAATTACATACATTACCTTTTTTTCTTCATTATTTTTTTTCTTCAACTCGAAACAACATTACCTTATTTTATTACCACAGTAATACTTCATTACCATTACAGCCTAATATCAGGTTGTTTGATGGTAACAAAAATGGTCCTTTTTGGTAATTTCATTACCTTATTTTATTACCATCCATTACCATTGAAGGCATCCAAACAACCAAATTTTTTATTACTTAATTTATTACCATTACCGCCCTCTAATACCATGTACCAAACGGGCCGTAAGAGTGATCGATGAATAATGTCCAAAAAACAAATAGGATATTTAAAAAGAAACGAAATAAATATATTTTAAATCTAGTATGTGGCAATTGAAATAAGGTAAATTTAATTAGTCTAACTCCAGTGTGTTTAAACCCTTAGCTACGCGTACAATACGTGTGTTTGCGATAATACCCAAATGGACGATTTCCTTTAGAGAAACTTATAATGATAACATTTTCATCACATTTAGAAGAAAAAAAAAACACTCCACATCAAAGTACAACATTTAGAAGAAGGGATAGTTTGAGTAAAGAAAGTTGATGATGCAGACAAAAGTATGAAGAAATTAAGAATACAAATTAAACTAGATTTTGAGAACATCAATGACCCTTTTGCCTGTAGGGTATGTCTCAAAGAAGAGGTTTCTGTATGTTTGAGTGGACACTCTTTTATACAACTGTGGTTCATTGTTGCATATCAGTTCATTGACAGGTCCCACTTCACCATCTGGGTTTGGAAAATAAAATGCTGCCACTGTAAACCTTTCCTTCTTTGAATTTGGAATCACCCTGTGTATTACACTCTTGAATATCCCATTACTCATCAACTGCATTTTAAAGCCATCATTTAAGACTACAATCAGGTTAAGAACTCATCATAGACTAGATATACATATATTATTTACATGGAGTATAGATGTGTATGTGTCTAGACCCAGAGTCGACCCTAATTTGAGGGTCTCACTCTTTTTTTGGACCCTATAAATCTAGGATATGAGTCCTAAATTTTCAACTTCAAAGGATTTGAGTCCTACAAAAAATAAGGTGTAAATCTCAGTTTGCTAGACCCTATTCGAATCCTACTCATACCCCTTCTTACTAATCTTGAGACTTTGACAAATCAGCTTAAGCTTAAGAAAATACCTGAAGCTTTAAATATAATGCTATATAGTCGATAACTCAAGTAAAAAATAAACGTATGCCACTTAATGCAGCAAGCACATGGTATTCTTTAGTAAAAGGCGAAAGAATAGTTCGCTTTATGCTCACTGCATGGTAGCGTGAGAATAAAGAGAAGCAGGTTTTGTTATTTATATGCATAGCATTACCTTGCTCTTTTTTCTTGACCGATGTGGGATATTGTGCTTTCACTAATCTCTACAACAATGTTTTTTTTTGGAAAGTACTCCAAAAATGTAGTATTTTGAGAATTAGAAATAAGAAATCCCTTGTTAACTGATCTTTACATTAGAGTAAGTTAGGATGAGTAGTAATAAAACTGAATTTACAAAATTTTCAATGGGTTAATAAATGGGTTAAAATATTGGTCGACCTGACCTGATTGACCAATTTAATAAATGGGTTAAACAGGTTTTTTTCGGGTTTAAATATTCAACCTTAACCTAACCCATTTAATAAACAGATCAAGTTGGGTTAACCCATTTAATTAATTGGGTCAAAAATCTAAACCCAAACCCGCTAATAAACAGATCAGGTTAGCAGGTTGGATCAGCTTTTGCCAGCCCTAAGATCAGTAATAACATTGAGTTAACTGTCAATGATAGTCTGTAACTATAACTCTATAACTCTATAAGATAGTTTGTATTAGTTTCATTCACTCCAATAGGTCTAGTTCCGAACATTATTAAGCTTTAAATAAATACGATCAATTATTAGTGTAATAGATTTATTATTTTAAAGTATTAAAGGTCACTAATAAGTATAAATACATGATATCATATAAAATGGTTATGATTACTTGATTAATCTAATTCACTTTATTATATATAAAAGTTTTAATTATCAAACTTAGAAATACAATCGATTATTAGTGTAATAGAGTAATGTATATTCTAATAGCTTATACTCCCTCTAATTAAAAACAAATGTCTCATTTGGAATTTGCATAAATTCTCCCTCTAGTAATATATTCTAAATTTCTAATAAGTTAATTACAAGCCTAAAAAGAAATCGAGATAATTACTCTGAATTGGAGAGACTATTAGTTTAGCCTTTAGAGTACTCAATAAAGCTAATAAGTCTAAGTACGTAACTAATAGCCTATGAGATAGTTTAGATTATTCTTATTCATTCAAACAAATCGAGTTTCGATTATCGAGTTTTAATATTCAATCAATTATTAAAAGTAGCAACATGATGCATTATTAAATAATAGTCTCATATATATATATATATATATATATATATATATATATATATATATATATATATATATATATATATATATATATATATATATATATATATATATATATATAGAGAGAGAGAGAGAGAGAGAGAGAGAGAGAGAAAGAGAGAGAGAGTTGTTCAAAACAAACCCGACCCGAAAATCCGACCCGAAATTGAAAATTATCCGACTCGAAAAAATGTTAATTTTTTAGGTTTACCGAACTGGAATTATCCGAACCGATACTGCACTCGAATCGTTTGATAACCGAAAAGGGCAAAATCGAACTCGAACTGCAACCGAATTTTATAACCGACATATAAACGTTAACTGATGTTACCCGAACTCAACAGTGATCGACCCGAGTCAAATCCGACCCGAACTATGCTCGTAACCGAATGCAACCTGACTAAAACCGATTAAGATCGAACTGATACAAACCCGAATCGATTATTAATCGAAATGTTTTTAATCCGAACTGATACAAACCCGAACCGATTGTTAATCGAACTGTTATAAATCCGAATCAATTTTTCACCTAATTTCAGCAAATTAGGTCCTGTAGAAATACTAATGGATGATCGAATGCAACAAGAGGGGGGGTGAATTGTTGTGTTGTTAGTTTAAGAATTTTTTGCTCAACTTTTTGCGGAATTATATCGAGTAAAGAACAAAACTTAAACCTTTAAAAAACGAAACGAAGAATAATAAAAGGAGACAAGAATTTTACGTGGAAACCTTTTGGGCCTAATCAAAAGGAAAAACCACGACCCCCCGGGATTTCAAAATTCTCACTATGTTTAGGCAATTAGTTACAATTACACAAAACAATGTTTTGCTTCACTTGAAGCTTCTCAATTCTCTAAACGCTTTACTCAAAGCTTCTCTACTTAGGCCTACTTCTCTTCTCTTCTCTTCTCTTCTCTTCTCTCCTTCTCTTTCTCTTTTCTCGATTCTATTCTCTATTCCCTTAGACTTCCCATAAGTCTAATTACAACAAAACACTCAATTACCCTTTACAAGGCCAATTCTCATTAAGATCAAAAATAAATAGTTGCTTAAGAAAAATATTATAAATTAATTGGCATTTAAAACTTAGAATATTTTTCTCAATTAATTCTCCCTTAGATGGACTCTCTCAATGCAACATTTTTTATTTAACCATCCATACATACTGAACCGTAATTTCCCTCTTTTATAAGGAGGAACAGCAGACAGTGCACTCAGCCCATGTTCTCCACGAAATGCACATATCCCACGACTTCCACAAACTTACTTGCTCCCAAAGAAAACGGGAAGTTAGTTGAAGTTTAGAAGTGGAATGTAACTGCTGTACACATGTACGGTTAAAAACATCATGGTTTAAGGAAGATCCTAAATTGTAGGAGACAAATTCAAAGTGTAGAACAAGTCCCTTTGATATCCGAGTTTATAGGAGATAAACAAGGAATTGATCTTCTCCATGTTTTTAGGCGAATTAAAAAATATTTTGCCAATTAATAAATAAATTTAATTAAGCAACTAATTAAATTTTAACCTTTTACATTAACCAAAAACAGAAAATATAATTTTCGTAATCTTCCAGTCAATGTCTTCTTCGGACCTGTATCGTGAGGAACAACACACTGTCTCCATCTACAACATTCGTCAGAACTTCAACTCTAGGAACAGTAAACTGTCTTCAAGAGCAATTTCCCAACTTCTTGGATATTTGAGACATGTACTTCTTTCACGAATCAAGTCATAGGCTTCATCAACGATTCACATTAAATCGGATATATACCTACAAAACAATCTCTAAAATATGTTTGTTTATTTAAAAGTAAAGTCATCATCAAAACCTTAAGAGGCCAACAAATTCCCCCTTTTTGATGATGGCAAACTTTATAAACAAACTTAAGTGAAATAGAGTAAAACAAAATTCATAGAGCATACTAGAGATTAAAGTAACTCTAATTAACTTAGCAAATCAACTTGTTAGAATATAATTTACCAAGCATTCATAAACAAACAGTTTACTCTAACATATCAAATATTTTTCAAAAGTTTTCAAAATAAATTAACTTAAAACCTAAATGAAATAAACTAAGTTAAACGGAAATAGATAAAGACTAACATAACATAATAACCTAATATAATAAAACTAACATAATATAAGCTAACATAATAGAACTATAATAAACCTAATAATAATAAACATAACTCATTAAGTATTTTCACAGAATCAAATATTCATGAGGACTTCATGAGAACTTCAACAAACTTAGCAACACAGATGATCACTAAACTAGCATAAACACAGCAGCACACATATCATTCATAAGAATCAATATAAATCAACAAGATATGTAACTGTGTATTCACTGCTCCTGTTAAGTTTGTGCATAATCTTCCCCCTTTTGTCATCAATCAAAAAGAAGTGGGAGTTATCAAATCTCAGCACAAACCATATAGATTTGTTAGTGATGAAAACAACAAACAACAATAATAAAAGCAAGTGCTATGAACAATGATTAAACCTGCATAGAGTTAATTGTCACAGACCATAAAAATAAAAAACAAAGAAAAGTAGCAATTGTTCAAAGTTACAATAACCATGTACCGCAGATGGTACAAGGCAAAAAGAGAAATTGTTTGTTAAGTCATACAGCCAACAAATCATTAAATTTTTGAGCAGAGGGATCAAGGGTCAGTCTCTTCTTCATCAATGAATTCAGTCTGCACCTCCACTGTGTCCAGCTTGGCACCAAGGCGTTGTTCCATTTGGTTTAGCTGATCCACAATAGAAGCAAGTGAGACACGAATTTCAGCTTGAAAAGCAATGAAATGAGACTGTAGATCAAGGAGCTTGGAGAGTATGGAATGTAAGGAAACTGCAGGAACAGAGTCAAAGTTAGTACAGCCAATATTGGGTGAAGTGTGTGATTGTGGTGGTGGTGTACACGGGATAGGTGATGGTGGTGGTGATGGAATTTGATGTGGTGGTGAATTGGCTGGCTTGGGAGAGGTAGGTTCATCAGGTGTGGGCTCAGGGATGGTGTCAGATGGTGTTTCATCAACCAAAGTAGCCTTGCGTTTCGAAGCCAACCTCCTACTCTTCCTTTGCATTGACTTAGCCTTTTTCCTCATAGCCAACACAATCTCTTCATCGCTGGAATCACTACATAGATTGTGAGGGACATTTTCATCCAAGGCTTCCTTTTTCTTTTCCTTTTCCCCCTTACTTACAGCTCCATCCTGTTCCTCTTTCTCAGATTTTTCAATATTTTCAGAGGGAACAGGATCTTGTTCCTTTTCTTCCTCATTCTCTTTTTCCTCCTTTTTCTCCTCTGCCTCCTTTTCTTCTTCAACCTCTTCAGCCCCTTCATCTTCAGATTCAACTTCTACAACCCCCTCATGCATCAATACTCCCTCATCATTCAATTTCAAATGCAAATTTTGTAAACATTTAGCACCAATTTTCATATTGGGACCCATTGGGAACTCCAACCCTTCCAATGGGACCTCAAACTTCCTAAAAATCCATGTTAACAACCCTCCATAACCAATGAAACTTTTCTTTTCAATGCAGTCTGATAAATGAGAGATCATCAATGAAGGAAAATTTATTTTAATATGTTTTTCCATGCAGTAAATCAAGGTGGCATCACGCAAACTCACTTGACTACGTTTTGAGTTTCGTGGTAAAATAAATCTGCGAGCAACATTGTACAACAATTTATGCATAGGGGACAGAACATTGTGACTGATCTTCCCCTTTTGATCAACTCCTAAAAATTTTAAAATTGTGCGTTCATTAATGCCAGAAAATGCAATCTTTGACCCAATATGATATGTATCAAAACCAACATTGGGAACATTAAACCATTCCCCTAATAATGCGCTGTTAAATTCAATTTTAACAGTTTTAACAACACTAGTACACATACCGCCATCATTAGAGAAATTTACAATAAATTCTCTCATTAGGTTTGGAAAAATTGAATTGCAACTGAAATTTGACATTAACAATTCCCATTCTTGATACTGTAAAATCTCATGCAATCTAGGAAAGTTTGTAGAATCATACCAATATTTGTCCAACCCGAACCCTACAGTCATCTCCTTTGAAACTTCTTCTGCGCTATTTGGATCAACATGCTTCGATCGCTTAACTACTCTAGAAGATGAACCACCTGTTGACATTTTTGTGATTCTTGTGTAGTTTCAGTTGGTGTTGGTGGTGCGTCCTGCAGTAATGGAGGTGGAAGTACTACCCTTAGTGGTTTTGGTTGATCGGGCATACAGGATTTTGGAGTTTTCTTGCCTGATTTTTGAGAGAAGGTTTGAGAAGGTGACGTGAGGCAGGGGTTTTTAAATGATTGAAGTGACGGTTACTCCTCCAAGTCCCATCTCTTTATTGCTTTGCATTACTTGAAGAGGAACCGTTTTCCCAAAAGTTGTCAAACGGTTTGGCCGTATAAAAATATTGAATATGGATAAAATATAAAATAGGAAATAAGGAAATTAATTATGATTTTATGAATTATTATGAAGAAAATAATGAACATATTGCTTTGGTCTGTTCGAATTAACAACATGCAAACGTAAGAACATTCATAGTACAAACTTTATTATGTGTTTACCTGATCCATGCAATAATTGATTTTCAATCAAGATATTGAGATTGATTCCTGACCTCTTCATTTTCATGATGCTTCAATGGGAAATATATGCAACTAACTTTAGTGGAGCTTGATCATACCAAGTTCCAATCTCATTTTTTCATATTGTTCCCTAGGAAGTGGTTTGGTCAGAATATCTGCAACTTGTTCATTAGTGTTAACATGCTTTAATACAATGTTTTTGTGTTCCACATTATCCTTAAGAAAATGATGTCTAATATGTATATGTTTAACACGTGAATGATGCACTGGATCTTTAGATATACATATGGCACTAGTATTATCACAATAAATAGGAATGCATTCTACTTTAATACCAAAATCTCTAAGTTGCTGTTTTATCCAAAGCATTTGGGAACAGCAGGCTGCTGCTGCTACGTATTCAGCTTCTGCAGTGGATAATGCAACTGTGTTTTGTTTCTTGGAACTCCATGAAACTAAACATGAGCCAAGATATTGTACCATACCTGATGTACTTTTTCTATTAACAAGATCACCTGCATAATCTGCATCACTAAAACGTTTTAAATCATAAACATCACTTTTAGGATAAAATAGGGACAAGTCGTCTGTTCCCTTCAAATATCTCAAAATTCTCTTTACTGCCGTGAGATGTGATTCTTTAGGACTTGATTGAAATCTAGCACATAAACCAACACTAAAAGAAATATCAGGTCTACTTGCAGTTAGATACAATAAAGAACCTATCATGCCTCTATACATTGTTTGATCTATGTTAGTTCCATTTCGGTCTTCATCTAGTCTAACATTGGTAGCCATAGGTGTATGATTGGTTTTTGCATTATTTAGTCCATATTTCTTAAGAAGTTCTTTAATGTATTTTTGTTGATGAATAAAAATACCATTTTCAGTTTGTTTAATTTGCAAACCAAGAAAGAAATTTAATTCTCCCATCATGCTCATTTCAAATTCTGTACCCATAAGGTTAGCAAATTCTTTACATAACAGATCATTAGTAGCACCAAAAATAATATCATCAACATAAATTTGAACAACTAAAATATTAGAACCTTTATTCTTAAAGAACAAGGTTTTGTCGATTTTTCCTCTTACAAAGTTATTTTGAATCAAAAACTTTGAAAGTCTTTCGTACCATTGTCTAGGAGCTTGCTTCAAGCCATATAGGGCTTTGTCAAGCTTGTAGACATGATTAGGACAAGAGGTATTTTCAAAACCTGGGGGTTGTTCCACAAAAACTTCTTCATCAAGATAACCATTCAAAAAAGCACATTTCACATCCATTTGATATAATTTAAAATTCATAAATGCAGCAAAAGAAATTAAGATTCGGATAGCCTCTAACCTTGCTACTGGAGCAAAAGTCTCAGTGTAATCAATACCTTCTTGTTGATTATAACCTTTAACCACGAGTCTAGCTTTATTTCTAACAATTATTCCATGCTCATCAAGCTTGTTCCGAAATACCCATTTCAAACCAATAACTTTCTTGTTTTTCGGTTTGGGTTCCAAGTGCCATACTTTATTTCTTTCAAACTCATTTAATTCATCTTGCATGGCAACTATCCAATCGGAATCCTTCAAAGCTTCCTCGTGATTTTTAGGTTCAAGTGATGAAAGGAACGCAAAGTGTGCACAAAAGTTTCTCAATTGAGATCTAGTTTGTGTTCCCTTATTTATATCACTTACAATTGAGTCAAGAGGATGATATCTTTGATATTTCCAAGGTTTAGGCACAAATTCTCTTGAAGGAACAGTAGCATGTTCTTGTTCAGCAACTTGATTGACATTCTGTTCATCTGCTGGATCATTCTGTTCATCTGTGGGAACAGCTGGATTGGGAACAGTCTGCTGATCCTGTTGTACTGGCAGTTCCTGGATTTGATCAGTTTCTTCTGCCTCTTCTTGCATCGACTGTTCACTCGCTGTTCCATGATCTTGCACTTTAATTCCTTCATCATCATCTTCCAAGTTTGCAAGACCTATTTTAATATTACTTGTTTCCTGTTCACTTGTTGAAAAGTTAGTTTCATCAAAGATTATGTGAACAGACTCCTCTACACACATTGTTCTCTTATTGTAAACTCTGTAAGCTTTGCTTTGTGATGAATAACCTAGAAATACTGCCTCATCACTTCTTTCATCAAATTTACCTATGTTTCGTTTTCCATTCACATGTACAAAACATTTGCATCCAAATATACGAAAATAGGAAATATTTGGTTTAACACCTTTGAGCAATTCATAAGGTGTCTTTGAAGTGATTGGTCTTATAAGAACACGATTCAATATATAGCATGCAGTATTAACGGCTTCTGCCCAAAAATTCCTAGGTAGACCACTAGCAATCAACATGGTCCTTGCCATTTCTTCTAAGGTCCTATTTTTCCTTTCTACCACACCATTTTGTTGTGGTGTTCTAGGTGCGGAAAAATTGTGATTTATGCCATGTTCATTGCAATAATTCATGAAGTTTGAATTTTCAAACTCTTTTCCATGATCAGACCTAATGTGAACGATTTGATTATTAGTAGATTTTTGTGTTTTATTAGCAAAGGAAACAAACTCATCAAAAGCTTCATCTTTGCTTGCCAAAAATAAGGTCCACGTGAATCTACTATAATCATCAACAACAACAAATACATACTTTTTGCCACTACGGCTTTGTGTTCTCATTGGTCCACATAAATCCATATGAATTAATTCTAATGGTCTAGTGGTAGTCACAACGTTTTTAGATTTAAAGGATGACCTCACTTGTTTCCCTTTAGCACAAGGATCACAAACTTCATTTTTAAGAAATTTTATTGCAGGTAATCCTCTTACTAGGTCTTTTGATCTTAAAGTGTTAATCAATGAATAGCTAGCATGACCTAGACGCTTGTGCCAAAGAAGTGGGTCTTCTTCAATAACACTTAAACACGTTAGACTGTTTCTGGGAACAGTGTCCAGGTCCACAACATAGGTGTTCCCTTTTCTGATTCCCTCCAGCACAGGGTCTCCTGTGCTGTTCCTAGAAATTATACATTTTTCAGAAGTAAACTTAACAGAGTTACCTTTGTCACAAAATTGAGAAATACTTAACAAATTGTGTTTTAAATTCTCGACTAAAAATACATTATCAATGGCATGGGAACTAGACCTTCCAACCTTTCCTTTGGCGATTATCTCACCCTTCATGTTGTCACCGAAGGTTACTGTTCCCCCATCATAGGCTTCAAGTGAGAGAAATTTTGATTTGTCACCCGTCATGTGCTTGGAACACCCACTGTCGAGATACCATGAGTTGTTCCCCCTCACTTGATCCTGCAAAGCAAACTAATGGTTAGGTGCAGGAACCCAGTTAGCCTTGGGTTCCCTGTCGATTACATTTGAATCATGTTTCTCAATCCATATGTTTTCGACATAATTTTTATTTGCTTTGATATGCTGTTCCCTTTTTATACATTGGTGTTTTAGGTGTCCACTTCTACCACAAAAGGAACAGATTTTATTACTAGGGAGATCTACGTATACCTTTTTCTTTTTATCATTCTTAATAAAGCCTAGTCCTTCTTTACTCTTGGCTTTAGCATTAAGAATCCATTTGGGAATTTCTTTGATTTTCCCTTTTCCTCTTAAGTTAATTTGATCTTTTAGGAATTTATTTTCCTTATCACTTAATTCTAATTTTAATTTCAATTCTTGGACTTTCGTGCTAAACTCATGAGTGATTTTATCATTTTCAACCGATTTTAATCCTAACAATTTGCTTTGATTTAATTCAATATTAAGAGTGTCAAATTCCTGTTTTAATTTTTCCAACTGTTCTTTTAAAATGATATTCTTATCTAATAAATCAAAAAATCTACTTTGCACATCGATTCTAAAGGAATTAAGATATGAGATATGATCTTTACTTAAGTTAAGATCTTTCTCTAACTGGAGACACTTAGCTGCTTTTTCATCTAGTTTGTCTTGTGTCTCTAACAGTAATTTGATTAATTTATTCTTACTTATGTTGAACTGATATTTAGGGGATGGACCAGAAGACGTTACCTCTTTTTCTTTAGAATCTTCATGAGATGCCATGAGACATAGGTTTGCTGTTTCCTCTTCCATTGTAGCTTCTGTCTCAGCCTCGCTCTCCGTATCTCCCCAAGCTGCTATCATTGCTTTTCTAAAATCTGTTTTGAAGTTTCCCTTCTTATATAGTCTTCCAACTTCTCTTGCTTTTCCCTTGCCCTTCTCATTTTTCCATTGAGGGCAATCCTTGATGAAGTGTTCAGTGCTTCCACACTTATGGCATTCAAAGTTTGTCTTCAAGTTCGGTGTTCCCTTCTCTTTGTTATTCCTTTGATTACCATACCTTCTGTTCCTGAAGAATTTTTTGAATTTTCGAGCCAACAGTGCTGCTTCCTCTTCACCAGTTTCTGATTCATCGCTATCATCAGCTGCTAGAGCCAGTCCTTTGTTTCGGGAACTGTCAGCTGTTCCCAAATGCAATTCATGGGTCATTAGGGAACCAGCCAGCTCTTCCAAATTGAACTTGGTGAAATCTTTGGACTCCTGGATGGCTGTAACCTTTGCTCTCCAGCGTTCGTCTTGAGGAAGACTCCTAAGCACTTTTCTTACTTGTTCATCAACGGGAATAATTCTTCCAAGAGAGACTAACTCATTCGTAATATTTGTGAACCTAGTGAACATTTCTTGAATGCTTTCCCTAGGTTCCATGACGAATCTTTCATACTTCGACATAAGCAAGTCAATCTTGGATCTTTTTACTTCACTTGTACCTTCATGGGTAACTTCGAGCAGGTCCCAAATCTGCTTTGCGGTTTTGCAACCCATAATTCGATTGTGCTCATTTGGACCAAGCCCACAGTGAAGTAACTTGATAGCAAGGGCGTTCATCTCCATCTTTTGAAAATCTTCCTTTTCATATTCCGTGATTGGCTTTGGAATTACTTCGTTATTGGAATTGATGGTCGTCACCTCAAAGTCTCCAATTTCGATAACTCTCCATACTTGGTAGTTTTCAGCCTTTATGAAGATTTCCATTCTATTTTTCCAGTAAGTATAGAATTTCCCATCGAACATGGGTGGCCTTTGTGTGGAGTACCCCTCTTCCATGCGCTCGTTCATCTTCAACATCTTTCCAGGGAACAGGATACTGCTCTCAGGGTTTCCTGATTAAATGAGGAACAGGGCTCTGATACCAATTGTAGAAATACTAATGGATGATCGAATGCAACAAGAGGGGGGGTGAATTGTTGTGTTGTTAGTTTAAGAATTTTTTGCTCAACTTTTTGCGGAATTATATCGAGTAAAGAACAAAACTTAAACCTTTAAAAAACGAAACGAAGAATAATAAAAGGAGACAAGAATTTTACGTGGAAACCTTTTGGGCCTAATCAAAAGGAAAAACCACGACCCCCCGGGATTTCAAAATTCTCACTATGTTTAGGCAATTAGTTACAATTACACAAAACAATGTTTTGCTTCACTTGAAGCTTCTCAATTCTCTAAACGCTTTACTCAAAGCTTCTCTACTTAGGCCTACTTCTCTTCTCTTCTCTTCTCTTCTCTTCTCTCCTTCTCTTTCTCTTTTCTCGATTCTATTCTCTATTCCCTTAGACTTCCCATAAGTCTAATTACAACAAAACACTCAATTACCCTTTACAAGGCCAATTCTCATTAAGATCAAAAATAAATAGTTGCTTAAGAAAAATATTATAAATTAATTGGCATTTAAAACTTAGAATATTTTTCTCAATTAATTCTCCCTTAGATGGACTCTCTCAATGCAACATTTTTTATTTAACCATCCATACATACTGAACCGTAATTTCCCTCTTTTATAAGGAGGAACAGCAGACAGTGCACTCAGCCCATGTTCTCCACGAAATGCACATATCCCACGACTTCCACAAACTTACTTGCTCCCAAAGAAAACGGGAAGTTAGTTGAAGTTTAGAAGTGGAATGTAACTGCTGTACACATGTACGGTTAAAAACATCATGGTTTAAGGAAGATCCTAAATTGTAGGAGACAAATTCAAAGTGTAGAACAAGTCCCTTTGATATCCGAGTTTATAGGAGATAAACAAGGAATTGATCTTCTCCATGTTTTTAGGCGAATTAAAAAATATTTTGCCAATTAATAAATAAATTTAATTAAGCAACTAATTAAATTTTAACCTTTTACATTAACCAAAAACAGAAAATATAATTTTCGTAATCTTCCAGTCAATGTCTTCTTCGGACCTGTATCGTGAGGAACAACACACTGTCTCCATCTACAACATTCGTCAGAACTTCAACTCTAGGAACAGTAAACTGTCTTCAAGAGCAATTTCCCAACTTCTTGGATATTTGAGACATGTACTTCTTTCACGAATCAAGTCATAGGATTCATCAACGATTCACATTAAATCGGATATATACCTACAAAACAATCTCTAAAATATGTTTGTTTATTTAAAAGTAAAGTCATCATCAAAACCTTAAGAGGCCAACAGGTCCAATTTCAATTTTCTAATTATGATTTTTTGAATATTTGAAAACTAATTTCTAATATTGAAACATTGTAAACAAGATTATATATAAATAAATAAGATTCCCCATGATATTAAAATCAATTATAAACTAATAAGCACATTACAAAAATTGGACAATTAGTAAGATCTCACACGTCTATATACAAAGATGAACGACTTAGAATAAGTAATGTATCAATTGAGTAATATATTCATCAAATTGGACAATTAGTTATCTAAAATAATTTATTTGAGTATATAAATATTTTATATCAAATATTAAATATTTTTATTATTGAATTTGATCAAATTGTATAATTTAGGCTATTTAATTCAAAGTAACAAAAAAGATGGGGTACTAGTTTCATTTACTATAATAGATCAAATTACAATAAATAAACTTTGAATTACGATCGATTATTAATAACCTATAAAGGCTTCCTCCAGAAATAAACGTATGCCACTTAATGAAGCGAGCACATGGTATTCTTTAGTAAAAGGCGAAAGAATAGTTCGCTTTGTGCTCACTGCATGGTAGCGTGAGAATAAAGAGAAGCAGGTTTTGTTATTTATATGCATAGCATTACCTTGCACTTTTTTCTTGACCGATGTGGGATATTGTGCTTTCACTAATCTCTACAACAATGTTTTTTTTTGGAAAGTACTCCAAAAATGTAGTATTTTGAGAATTAGAAATAAGAAATCCCTTGTTAACTGATCTTTACATTAGAGTAAGTTAGGATGAGTAGTAATAAAACTGAATTTACAAAATTTTCAATGGGTTAATAAATGGGTTAAAATATTGGTCGACCTGACCTGATTGACCAATTTAATAAATGGGTTAAACAGGTTTTTTTCGGGTTTAAATATTCAACCTTAACCTAACCCATTTAATAAACAGATCAAGTTGGGTTGACCCATTTAATTAATTGGGTCAAAAATCTAAACCCAAACCCGCTAATTTTGGATCAGTTTCAGATCAGGTTAGCAGGTTGGGTCAGCTTTTGCCAGCCCTAAGATCAGTAATAACATTGAGTTAACTGTCAATGATAGTCTGTAACTATAACTCTATAACTCTATAAGATAGTTTGTATTAGTTTCATTCACTCCAATAGGTCTAGTTCCGAACATTATTAAGCTTTAAATTAAATACGATCAATTATTAGTGTAATAGATTTATTATTTTAAAGTATTCAAGGTCACTGATAAGTATAAATACATGATATCATATAAAATGGTTATGATTACTTGATTAATCTAATTCACTTTATTATATATAATAAGTTTTAATTATCAAACTTAGAAATACAATCGATTATTAGTGTAATAGAGTAATGTATATTCTAATAGCTTATACTCCCTCTAATTAAAAACAAATGTCTCATTTGGAATTTGCATAAATTCTCCCTCTAGTAATATATTCTAAATTTCTAATAAGTTAATTACAAGCCTAAAAAGAAATCGAGATAATTACTCTGAATTGGAGAGACTATTAGTTTAGCCTTTAGAGTACTCAATAAAGCTAATAAGTCTAAGTACGTAACTAATAGCCTATGAGATAGTTTAGATTATTCTTATTCATTCAAACAAATCGAGTTTTAATATTCAATCAATTATCAAAAGTAGCAACATGATGCATTATTAAATAATAGTCTCATATATATATATATATATATATATATATATATATAATATATATATATATATATATATATATATATATATATATATATATATATATATATATATATATATATATATATATATATACTAATTGAAATAAATTGATCTGCCATAAAATGAGCATACATCAATTAAAAACCCGACTATTAACTTATTTCGATATTGACCCGATCAACAGTTGTCCGTAACCGATAACTACTCGAAAAATAAAGCTCGAACCCGATTTGTGCCCGAAAAAACCGAACTAATGTAAGACCGATGACAACCCGAGCTCGATTGACACGCGACTCGAATTTCAACCGATAACAAACCGGTTTGAACCCGATAATGCGAACAACCGTTGTTAAACCGACCCGTAACTAACTGATCTGACCCGAGTATGACCCGTTGTTGTATACAACCGAAAATTTACCGATTCGAAAACCAACCGAGCCGAATTACTCCCGTCGGAAACCGACCCGATGACCCGAATGAACACCTGTAGAAGCCGGTAAGATTTCATACCCACCACTTATCCATTACCCATGGCAAGTTAAACTTTTTATACCCATATCCACTCACTACTCACCAAATTCATACGCATATCTACCCGTTACACAATAATTCATACCCATATTTGATGGAAACTCAAATAATTTTATTTTTTTCATCTCTAACTACTACTTATATGTATGTGCCATGCAAGACATATAAAAATTATAATTATTTTATATTATTAGAGTTGTTCATATAGAAGTATGACTTATCTGAAAACTCTTAGAAACATGTGAATTACACATCTATGTAACTTATTTATGAATGTATGACATTGTTTATTTGCACAAGTTAAGCATAACAATATTAGTTTTTGTTATTTAAAAACTATAGTCAATATATTACTTCGCAAAACCTCACAAAAGATTGCCTCACCACCTTATTATGAGGTGGGTATTAATAGGCTAGCCCAAATTCAAGTTTTTTTTATTCGTAATTTAAAATTATTATTAAAAGTATTTTTATTTAAATTTCAAACCTAATAATTCAAGTCAAATGAGTTTTTATTTACACTTTAAAACTTTAAAAATAAACAAATATATTTGATAATTAGTTATCTAAAGCATATTAATGCATATTTGTAAGATCACACGATTCCACGATCCAATTCTAACGATTTCGATCCTACTTCCTCAACGATCCTACGCAAAATCTCGATCCAAAAAACCTTGTTTAAAAGCAATCAATAAAAAAAATTTCAATGTTGATCTAAAAGTGATCAATTTTGACATTAAAGTGATTAATTTCTACCTATAAGTTTATAACCTTAAAAAAATCAATTTTTTTAAAGTATTCAATTTCAACGTTAAAAATTAAAATGATCAATACAAACATTAAAATGATTAATTATATATAGTTGACCTATTGGGCTTAATATGAGACGATTGCTTGCAAGACTTGTTGATATTCAAATGAGATGATCTCACAGTGAGAACATCTTTATTGAGATTATCCAATGTGTACTTATTATCTTAAATGATCACTTATTATAAGCGATTATTTTTTATAGTTTTAGAGTGATATGTTCATATAAGACTTGCGCAACTTTTATATAGTAGTACGTAGAAAGATTGAAAAAAATGAGATTATTTATCTACTTAATTCTAAATATAAGATTGGGGAAAACTTATGTCCCAAAATAAGCTTCCGTACACCTAAACCTAGCTTCGGGTAGAGTCGCTGTTAGTAACAGCGAAAGTGAAAAAAAAAAAAATTAAAAGCCCAAAGTCGCTGTTAGTAACAGCGACCTAAAAAAAAAAATTAAAAGGCCAAAGTCGCTGTTACTAACAGCGACTAAAAAAAATTTTTTTTTTTTTAATTTAAGTCGCTGTTAGTAGTAACCTTAACATTAAATTTTGGATTTAACCTGACTATGAGTAGTATTTTGGATCTAAAATACAATGATAGCAAGAGACAAGACACTTTAAGAGATAATTGTCAACACTGATCAGTATGATGTATAAGCAGAGTACTTGTAAGTATAAAATAAGAGAATTCAAAGCCAATAAAGATTGTAGGAGTTATGAACCTTAGAAGCTCCTTAATTTAGACCTTTAATACCTAAAGAGAAGGAAATTGACATTGCTACTCCTAAAAAATGTACTTTAAAACCCCCCAAAAGGCCTTAATCATGTTGATAGGATAAAAAAAGAAAACGGGAAGGATAAAGAAAATGTAGGGCAAGGCAGTGCGATGAGCGCTAGAGAGGATGGTGGCTATCAGAGCTAGAAGCAATCAACAGAGTACAGTCAGGGGAAGGGAAGATTGGTAGAGGTATCGGTGTATGTAATTGTTACAAAGATTCAACAACCATAATTGGCCATGGCCACAAGTCTAAGTGTCAGATTCGGATAGAAAAAAAAGAAACCCATACTCTTTTTTTTTTATTACTACTAACAGCGACTTAAATTATAAAAAAAATAAAATTTTTTTTTTAGTCGCTGTTAGTAACAGCGACTTTGGGCTTTTAATTTTTTTTTTTAGGTCACTGTTACTAACAGCGACTTTGGGCTTTTAATTTTTTTTTTTTTTTTCACTTTCGCTGTTACTAAAAGCGACTCTACCCGAAGCTAAGATTGAATGTACGGAAGCTTATTTTGGGACATAAGTTTTCCCCAATCTTATATTTGGAATTAAGTAGATAAATAATCTCATTTTTTTCAAATTTTCGAAGTACGTAACACTTGGGCTATTAAAAGAAAATTATTTCACTCCAAATTTTTCTTTAGAAAAAATAGAATTTCATGGAAATGCTCAGCATAAAACCCACCCCACTAACTACCAAAGAGAAAACAAATTTATTCAAACTTCCTCTCAAATTTCTTCAATCAGATCGTTGATCTTAAAATGCAAACCAACTAACGAGTATTGATGTTTAAAAGCATGCATGGTAGGAGTGATTAATGATTTACCTCTCCAAAAAATCACCAAGATTAACAAAAAGTGCACCAGGGATGACAGGAACCTTGAACCATTGATCATCTTTCATAGAGGTGTTCATTCGGGTCATCGGGTCGGTTTCGGACGGAAGTAATTCGGCTCGATTGGTTTTCGAATCGGTAAATTTTCGGTTGTACACAACAACGGGTCATACTCGGGTCAGATCGGTTAGTTACGGGTCGGTTTAACAACGGTTGTTCGCATTATCAGGTTCAAACCGGTTTGTTATCGGTTGAAATTCGAGTCGCGTGTCAATCGAGCTCGGGTTGTCATCGGTCTTACATTAGTTTGGTTTTTTCGGGCACAAATCGAGTTCGAGCTTTATTTTTCGAGTAGTTATCGGTTACGGACAACTATTGATCGGGTCAATATCGAAATAAGTTAATAGTCCGGTTTTTAATTGATGTATGCTCATTTTATGGCAGATCAATTTATTTCAATTAGTTTATATATATATATATATATATATATATATATATATATATATATATATATATATATATATATATATATATATATATATATATATATATATATATATATATATATATATATATATTTGAGACTATTATTTAATAATGCATCATGTTGCTACTTTTGATAATTGATTGAATATTAAAACTCGATAATCGAAACTCGATTTGTTTGAATGAATAAGAATAATCTAAACTATCTCATAAGCTATTAGTTACGTACTTAGACTTATTAGCTTTATTGAGTACTCTAAAGGCTAAACTAATAGTCTCTCCAATTCAGAGTAATTATCTCGATTTCTTTTTAGGGTTGTAATTAAATTATTAGAAATTTAGAATATATTACTAGAGGGAGAATTTATGCAAATTCCAAATGAGACGTTTGTTTTTAATTAGAGGGAGTATAAGCTATTAGAATATACATTACTCTATTACACTAATAATCGATTGTATTTCTAAGTTTGATAATTGAAACTTATTATATATAATAAAGTGAATTAGATTAATCAAGTAATCATAACCATTTTATATGCTATTATGTATTTATACTTATTAGTGACCTTGAATACTTTAAAATAATAAATCTATTATTTTCACGAAGTGTAAGGTTGCGTAGTGCGTACATCCTACCCAAAACCCCACCCCTCACAAGCGGAAGTCAAAGTGAAGCCTGGCATCAAGGTAATTAAATTTGAAAGTATACTGTTGAAACTATTTCACATGTGAAGATCTCAAATCACTAAAATAGTGAATTATAGACTTGTATATAATGCTTGATGTGTAATCCTCTTAATACCGTTTGGTTTTGAAAAAGAGTGAAACTCATCATGTTTTGTATGCAAGTCAATGGGTTTGTGGGTTTGAGCCCATGGGTGCCATGTTGGTGGGTCCACATGAGTGGGTTCATTGGGTGATTATGTGACGAATTGTCACATCATAGCATATACATCTATCTATCAGTTGATTACAAATTTCAATTGATATGAGCTGACTTGAACTGATTTTTGATGGGTTTATAGTGATTGTTTTTCATATGCATTTAGTGGATTTTATTAAGAAAAACGAGTTCTTGTGAGCTTACAGAGAAGTTCTGGATGAGTTCTCATTGAATTTGACAGTAATCTTATTAATTATGCTGAAAGCCATGGCGCGGTGTCTGGATTTAAAGGATGATAGCGTCATAAAGGAGCATGGTGAACGAGGATCCATAGACACAAGATTCGGAATCTACCCACGTTGTGCACGGCCTGATCAAGTTTTGTTGACAAAATGTTTCTCATTACAAAAAGTTTTGTTTTATCATAACTTCCCTCTAAAAAAAGTTAAACAATCCTTGTGATCTAAATATATGAGTTGAAATACATGTCTACAAAAAATTACTTGCTTCATATTAATAATCAATTTCAATCTTAAATTTTGTTGTAACATATGTATTTTCTTAGTATTTTAAAATTTTAAAATTTATCATAAAATAAATTAAATATTATTAATTAAAATTTATTTAAAAAGATAATAAGTAATTTTGACAACCGTTAATACATTACCTTTACACAATTTTATTATAAACCAAATTAAACTCCCTTGTTTCATCATTTCATCATTTCAAATCAAAAAAAAAAACAACAACAAAAAAAGACTCCCTTTGTTTCATTAGAAAATTCAAGTGATATCATCTACACAATGTTGCAGGTTATGTCTATTAAAAGGCAGTAACAGAGCGTTCTTTTCGAATTTAGGTTTATAATAATATAATAGTAGGTAATGCTAAGCGGAAGTCTATCGTACCGTGATTATTGCGAAAAACAAATAAGACAAAACAGAATTTTCAATAAAAACAAAGAAAACTTAAATCATTAAAATATAATTTTACGTATTACATCTTTCTATAATACATAATTATCGTCCATAATATAAACTATATACATATTATATCCTAATCTCACATAAACAATACAATATCTTCTTAATAACTTCATGTAAAGTTACCTGCAGCATCTGCTCCCGAAATATGGGAACAGCCGATGGAAATCGGTCAGCTTTAAAAAAAACCGAGTATAAAAACTTACCGCAACTATACAAGTATGGATAGTATATGCACGACAATTAAGTAATAAGCAAAAATAAGTGCATTGCAATAAATAATATGCAAGGTATCTTATGTATTATAGGGAACTCATTTTTATATTAGATTCATTTATATATATATAACTTCTGGTCCTTCTGCTTGAGTACCAGGGCGTGATTTACTAACACTTCTGCTTGAGTGTTAGGGCGTGGAATCCGACTACTTATTTAATCAATGCAACACATATGATCTTTGTTTGATATATGTAAGGGCTTGTTAGGGTGAGGTAAACCAAAACCCCTAACTTAGTGGGAGTCGTCACTCCTCCAGTACAATATTGCTCGAGCCACAGGTCAGGTTAAACAACCTTACTGTGTTTGCCGTATTTTACGTGCCGGAAAACACGTCCCACGTTTTTTACATGCCGGAAGCATGGTTCGGCATTTCCTTACTATCAAGCCTTTTTATTATTATGTTACTGTTTTCATATAAATGCAACATTACAATAACATACAATAGAAATAAATTCATAACATCTTGCATATAAATATTCATTTATTAAACTAAATCAAAACTAAAATGGGCCTTTAGTATTTATTTATAGATAAATTTCAATTATGCTTTATTATTTTCTTAATAACTTATTTTTAAATTTTGTACATGAATAATTAATTTTCTTAGGATCGAAATCGACACGAAATATTTAAAATAAATAATTTATTAAATGAGTTGGCATATATTCTTATTCACCAAAATAAATTAATTTTAATTATTTCTTTCATTTTTATTCTTTTTGCCTACAATAACCATTTAATTTATTAATTTATTTCTTTAAAAATTAAATATCATAAAATTTCACAAAAATAATTTAAATGAAATGAAAATACAGTAACACTAAAATAAATTATTTTTTTCCAGAATTAATTATTTTTAACCCAAATTTATGAATTTCCTTATTTTATGCGTTTTTTAGCAAAAACAAATTAATAATAATATTTATATTCAACAATTATTCACGAAATTAATACACAACTCATGTCTCATACTTTTATATATACAGAAAAAGTTTCGTTTAAAAATATTAATATTTACTATTATAATTAAAATTATTTCAGATTTTGCGGTTTGTTTTTTTTTAGAAAAAACTTAATAATAATATTTATACTTAACAATATTTCACGAAATTAATACAAAATCTATATCTCATATATATATATATGTACAGAAAAAATTTCTTTTAAAAATATTAATATTTACTATTTTAATTCAAATTATTTCAGATTTTGCGGTTTTTGGCAATTTCAAAGAATAAATCATATAAATTAAATTACAACGAATTAATTCACCAAAATTTGCAGAAAATGAAATTTAAATATAATGAACACATATAAAAATTTATGGGCATAATTTCATGTAAATAAATATATGTAAGAATTTATACCTTTACTAATATCACTATTAATTAATTCCCTTTGTTGTAGAATTTCTAACCACAAAATTAGCTTCCTCCCCTTGAATTTCTATAATTAACACTAAATACTATTATTAGAAAATTTTTGAGAATTTTTAGGAATTTTTCTAGGGTTTTTAGAATTTTTCTTTAGAAATTTGCTTTTAGGAATAAATTTTCTGATTTTTTTTTCTCCTCCTTTCCTTTTACCCACGGTATGCTTGTTCTATTTATAGGCTAAGGATTGTAATTTTTTTGTTGTTTTAATTTTTCTTCATGTGCAAGCAAATATAATTACTCCAAGATATTTTATCATAAGGATAAGACTACATTAAAATTTTTTGTCACCTAGTTTTAGTCTTGCCGCCAACTTTTTAGAATTTTACCTTTTTTTTTTAATTATTATTATAATATATATCTTTATTTTTAATAAATTAATATGGGAAATAAAAAGATTTAGCTAGACTTAATATTTAGATAATTTATTTTAAGAGAAATAAATTATATATAAAAGAAAAACGAGAACTTAAAAACGATTGGAATAAAATTTCGAAACGGCATTAAAAAGAAAATAATAAAACGAAACGATTATTGAATTTGTCAAAATATTTAAGATTAAGAAAAACGGTCTGTTACAAAGGCGATGTGGGATAGCATGTATGAAACATTTCAATTCATGGGTGAATTGCAACACATCCGATCCCACATCCTAAAATGAAAGATGGGAAGCTCCTACTTTCTTATAAATAGTCTCATGTGAATTCCAATGGTTTTGCTTAAGTGTTCCCATTGGCTATCTTCTTACTTTAGAAGGTTGGGCTATATGGGCATACTATAGAATAGTGTGTAGGGAGGTTTGGGTTTCTAGGGTCGGGTGAGGGGTTAGGATTAGGATAGAAGGCTTTAGAGCCATAAGGGAGGGGGACTAACTTAGGGTAGGATAGGGTAGGGGCTTAGAATAGAAGGTATATGTTTAGGTTAGGATAGTGCTTAGGGGAGGGTTAGGGTAGGATAGGATAGGGGTTTAGGGTGGGGTAGGATAGGATAGGGGTTTAGGCTAGGGTAGGATAGAATAGGGGTTTAGGCTAGGGTAGGATAGAATAGGGGTTTAGGCTAGGGTAGGATAGAATAGGGATTTAGGGTAGGGTAGGATAGAATAGGGGTTTAGGGTAGGATAGGGTAGGGGTTTAGGGTGGGGTAGGATAGGGGTTTAGGGTGGGGTATGTTTTTTACATGCCGGAAGCATGGTTCGGCATTTCCTTACTATCAAGCCTTTTTATTATTATGTTACTGTTTTCATATAAATGCAACATTATAATACCATACAATAGAAATAAATTCATAACATCTTGCATATAAATATTCATTTATTAAACTAAATCAAAACTAAAATGGGCCTTTAGTATTTATTTATAGATAAATTTCAATTATGCTTTATTATTTTCTTAATAACTTATTTTTAAATTTTGTACATGAATAATTAATTTTCTTAGGATCGAAATCGACACGAAATATTTTAAAATAAATAATTTATTAAATGAGTTGGCATATATTCTTATTCACCAAAATAAATTAATTTTAATTATTTCTTTCATTTTTATTCTTTTTGCCTACAATAACCATTTAATTTATTAATTTATTTCTTTAAAAATTAAATATCATAAAATTTCACAAAAATAATTTAAATGAAATGAAAATACAGTAACACTAAAATAAATTATTTTTTTCCAGAATTAATTATTTTTAACCCAAATTTATGAATTTCCTTATTTTATGCGTTTTTTAGCAAAAACAAATTAATAATAATATTTATATTCAACAATTATTCACGAAATTAATACACAACTCATGTCTCATACTTTTATATATACAGAAAAAGTTTCGTTTAAAAATATTAATATTTACTATTATAATTAAAATTATTTCAGATTTTGCGGTTTGTTTTTTTTTAGAAAAAACTTAATAATAATATTTATACTTAACAATATTTCACGAAATTAATACAAAATCTATATCTCATATATATATATATGTACAGAAAAAATTTCTTTTAAAAATATTAATATTTACTATTTTAATTCAAATTATTTCAGATTTTGCGGTTTTTGGCAATTTCAAAGAATAAATCATATAAATTAAATTACAACGAATTAATTCACCAAAATTTGCAGAAAATGAAATTTAAATATAATGAACACATATAAAAATTTATGGGCATAATTTCATGTAAATAAATATATGTAAGAATTTATACCTTTACTAATATCACTATTAATTAATTCCCTTTGTTGTAGAATTTCTAACCACAAAATTAGCTTCCTCCCCTTGAATTTCTATAATTAACACTAAATACTATTATTAGAAAATTTTTGAGAATTTTTAGGAATTTTTCTAGGGTTTTTAGAATTTTTCTTTAGAAATTTGCTTTTAGGAATAAATTTTCTGATTTTTTTTTCTCCTCCTTTCCTTTTACCCACGGTATGCTTGTTCTATTTATAGGCTAAGGATTGTAATTTTTTTGTTGTTTTAATTTTTCTTCATGTGCAAGCAAATATAATTACTCCAAGATATTTTATCATAAGGATAAGACTACATTAAAATTTTTTGTCACCTAGTTTTAGTCTTGCCGCCAACTTTTTAGAATTTTACCTTTTTTTTTTAATTATTATTATAATATATATCTTTATTTTTAATAAATTAATATGGGAAATAAAAAGATTTAGCTAGACTTAATATTTAGATAATTTATTTTAAGAGAAATAAATTATATATAAAAGAAAAACGAGAACTTAAAAACGATTGGAATAAAATTTCGAAACGGCATTAAAAAGAAAATAATAAAACGAAACGATTATTGAATTTGTCAAAATATTTAAGATTAAGAAAAACGGTCTGTTACAAAGGCGATGTGGGATAGCATGTATGAAACATTTCAATTCATGGGTGAATTGCAACACATCCGATCCCACATCCTAAAATGAAAGATGGGAAGCTCCTACTTTCTTATAAATAGTCTCATGTGAATTCCAATGGTTTTGCTTAAGTGTTCCCATTGGCTATCTTCTTACTTTAGAAGGTTGGGCTATATGGGCATACTATAGAATAGTGTGTAGGGAGGTTTGGGTTTCTAGGGTCGGGTGAGGGGTTAGGATTAGGATAGAAGGCTTTAGAGCCATAAGGGAGGGGGACTAACTTAGGGTAGGATAGGGTAGGGGCTTAGAATAGAAGGTATATGTTTAGGTTAGGATAGTGCTTAGGGGAGGGTTAGGGTAGGATAGGATAGGGGTTTAGGGTGGGGTAGGATAGGATAGGGGTTTAGGCTAGGGTAGGATAGAATAGGGGTTTAGGCTAGGGTAGGATAGAATAGGGGTTTAGGCTAGGGTAGGATAGAATAGGGATTTAGGGTAGGGTAGGATAGAATAGGGGTTTAGGGTAGGATAGGGTAGGGGTTTAGGGTGGGGTAGGATAGGGGTTTAGGGTGGGGTATGTTTTTTACATGCCGGAAGCATGGTTCGGCATTTCCTTACTATCAAGCCTTTTTATTATTATGTTACTGTTTTCATATAAATGCAACATTATAATACCATACAATAGAAATAAATTCATAACATCTTGCATATAAATATTCATTTATTAAACTAAATCAAAACTAAAATGGGCCTTTAGTATTTATTTATAGATAAATTTCAATTATGCTTTATTATTTTCTTAATAACTTATTTTTAAATTTTGTACATGAATAATTAATTTTCTTAGGATCGAAATCGACACGAAATATTTTAAAATAAATAATTTATTAAATGAGTTGGCATATATTCTTATTCACCAAAATAAATTAATTTTAATTATTTCTTTCATTTTTATTCTTTTTGCCTACAATAACCATTTAATTTATTAATTTATTTCTTTAAAAATTAAATATCATAAAATTTCACAAAAATAATTTAAATGAAATGAAAATACAGTAACACTAAAATAAATTATTTTTTTCCAGAATTAATTATTTTTAACCCAAATTTATGAATTTCCTTATTTTATGCGTTTTTTAGCAAAAACAAATTAATAATAATATTTATATTCAACAATTATTCACGAAATTAATACACAACTCATGTCTCATACTTTTATATATACAGAAAAAGTTTCGTTTAAAAATATTAATATTTACTATTATAATTAAAATTATTTCAGATTTTGCGGTTTGTTTTTTTTTAGAAAAAACTTAATAATAATATTTATACTTAACAATATTTCACGAAATTAATACAAAATCTATATCTCATATATATATATATGTACAGAAAAAATTTCTTTTAAAAATATTAATATTTACTATTTTAATTCAAATTATTTCAGATTTTGCGGTTTTTGGCAATTTCAAAGAATAAATCATATAAATTAAATTACAACGAATTAATTCACCAAAATTTGCAGAAAATGAAATTTAAATATAATGAACACATATAAAAATTTATGGGCATAATTTCATGTAAATAAATATATGTAAGAATTTATACCTTTACTAATATCACTATTAATTAATTCCCTTTGTTGTAGAATTTCTAACCACAAAATTAGCTTCCTCCCCTTGAATTTCTATAATTAACACTAAATACTATTATTAGAAAATTTTTGAGAATTTTTAGGAATTTTTCTAGGGTTTTTAGAATTTTTCTTTAGAAATTTGCTTTTAGGAATAAATTTTCTGATTTTTTTTTCTCCTCCTTTCCTTTTACCCACGGTATGCTTGTTCTATTTATAGGCTAAGGATTGTAATTTTTTTGTTGTTTTAATTTTTCTTCATGTGCAAGCAAATATAATTACTCCAAGATATTTTATCATAAGGATAAGACTACATTAAAATTTTTTGTCACCTAGTTTTAGTCTTGCCGCCAACTTTTTAGAATTTTACCTTTTTTTTTTAATTATTATTATAATATATATCTTTATTTTTAATAAATTAATATGGGAAATAAAAAGATTTAGCTAGACTTAATATTTAGATAATTTATTTTAAGAGAAATAAATTATATATAAAAGAAAAACGAGAACTTAAAAACGATTGGAATAAAATTTCGAAACGGCATTAAAAAGAAAATAATAAAACGAAACGATTATTGAATTTGTCAAAATATTTAAGATTAAGAAAAACGGTCTGTTACAAAGGCGATGTGGGATAGCATGTATGAAACATTTCAATTCATGGGTGAATTGCAACACATCCGATCCCACATCCTAAAATGAAAGATGGGAAGCTCCTACTTTCTTATAAATAGTCTCATGTGAATTCCAATGGTTTTGCTTAAGTGTTCCCATTGGCTATCTTCTTACTTTAGAAGGTTGGGCTATATGGGCATACTATAGAATAGTGTGTAGGGAGGTTTGGGTTTCTAGGGTCGGGTGAGGGGTTAGGATTAGGATAGAAGGCTTTAGAGCCATAAGGGAGGGGGACTAACTTAGGGTAGGATAGGGTAGGGGCTTAGAATAGAAGGTATATGTTTAGGTTAGGATAGTGCTTAGGGGAGGGTTAGGGTAGGATAGGATAGGGGTTTAGGGTGGGGTAGGATAGGATAGGGGTTTAGGCTAGGGTAGGATAGAATAGGGGTTTAGGCTAGGGTAGGATAGAATAGGGGTTTAGGCTAGGGTAGGATAGAATAGGGATTTAGGGTAGGGTAGGATAGAATAGGGGTTTAGGGTAGGATAGGGTAGGGGTTTAGGGTGGGGTAGGATAGGGGTTTAGGGTGGGGTATGTTTTTTACATGCCGGAAGCATGGTTCGGCATTTCCTTACTATCAAGCCTTTTTATTATTATGTTACTGTTTTCATATAAATGCAACATTATAATACCATACAATAGAAATAAATTCATAACATCTTGCATATAAATATTCATTTATTAAACTAAATCAAAACTAAAATGGGCCTTTAGTATTTATTTATAGATAAATTTCAATTATGCTTTATTATTTTCTTAATAACTTATTTTTAAATTTTGTACATGAATAATTAATTTTCTTAGGATCGAAATCGACACGAAATATTTTAAAATAAATAATTTATTAAATGAGTTGGCATATATTCTTATTCACCAAAATAAATTAATTTTAATTATTTCTTTCATTTTTATTCTTTTTGCCTACAATAACCATTTAATTTATTAATTTATTTCTTTAAAAATTAAATATCATAAAATTTCACAAAAATAATTTAAATGAAATGAAAATACAGTAACACTAAAATAAATTATTTTTTTCCAGAATTAATTATTTTTAACCCAAATTTATGAATTTCCTTATTTTATGCGTTTTTTAGCAAAAACAAATTAATAATAATATTTATATTCAACAATTATTCACGAAATTAATACACAACTCATGTCTCATACTTTTATATATACAGAAAAAGTTTCGTTTAAAAATATTAATATTTACTATTATAATTAAAATTATTTCAGATTTTGCGGTTTGTTTTTTTTTAGAAAAAACTTAATAATAATATTTATACTTAACAATATTTCACGAAATTAATACAAAATCTATATCTCATATATATATATATGTACAGAAAAAATTTCTTTTAAAAATATTAATATTTACTATTTTAATTCAAATTATTTCAGATTTTGCGGTTTTTGGCAATTTCAAAGAATAAATCATATAAATTAAATTACAACGAATTAATTCACCAAAATTTGCAGAAAATGAAATTTAAATATAATGAACACATATAAAAATTTATGGGCATAATTTCATGTAAATAAATATATGTAAGAATTTATACCTTTACTAATATCACTATTAATTAATTCCCTTTGTTGTAGAATTTCTAACCACAAAATTAGCTTCCTCCCCTTGAATTTCTATAATTAACACTAAATACTATTATTAGAAAATTTTTGAGAATTTTTAGGAATTTTTCTAGGGTTTTTAGAATTTTTCTTTAGAAATTTGCTTTTAGGAATAAATTTTCTGATTTTTTTTTCTCCTCCTTTCCTTTTACCCACGGTATGCTTGTTCTATTTATAGGCTAAGGATTGTAATTTTTTTGTTGTTTTAATTTTTCTTCATGTGCAAGCAAATATAATTACTCCAAGATATTTTATCATAAGGATAAGACTACATTAAAATTTTTTGTCACCTAGTTTTAGTCTTGCCGCCAACTTTTTAGAATTTTACCTTTTTTTTTTAATTATTATTATAATATATATCTTTATTTTTAATAAATTAATATGGGAAATAAAAAGATTTAGCTAGACTTAATATTTAGATAATTTATTTTAAGAGAAATAAATTATATATAAAAGAAAAACGAGAACTTAAAAACGATTGGAATAAAATTTCGAAACGGCATTAAAAAGAAAATAATAAAACGAAACGATTATTGAATTTGTCAAAATATTTAAGATTAAGAAAAACGGTCTGTTACAAAGGCGATGTGGGATAGCATGTATGAAACATTTCAATTCATGGGTGAATTGCAACACATCCGATCCCACATCCTAAAATGAAAGATGGGAAGCTCCTACTTTCTTATAAATAGTCTCATGTGAATTCCAATGGTTTTGCTTAAGTGTTCCCATTGGCTATCTTCTTACTTTAGAAGGTTGGGCTATATGGGCATACTATAGAATAGTGTGTAGGGAGGTTTGGGTTTCTAGGGTCGGGTGAGGGGTTAGGATTAGGATAGAAGGCTTTAGAGCCATAAGGGAGGGGGACTAACTTAGGGTAGGATAGGGTAGGGGCTTAGAATAGAAGGTATATGTTTAGGTTAGGATAGTGCTTAGGGGAGGGTTAGGGTAGGATAGGATAGGGGTTTAGGGTGGGGTAGGATAGGATAGGGGTTTAGGCTAGGGTAGGATAGAATAGGGGTTTAGGCTAGGGTAGGATAGAATAGGGGTTTAGGCTAGGGTAGGATAGAATAGGGATTTAGGGTAGGGTAGGATAGAATAGGGGTTTAGGGTAGGATAGGGTAGGGGTTTAGGGTGGGGTAGGATAGGGGTTTAGGGTGGGGTATGTTTTTTACATGCCGGAAGCATGGTTCGGCATTTCCTTACTATCAAGCCTTTTTATTATTATGTTACTGTTTTCATATAAATGCAACATTATAATACCATACAATAGAAATAAATTCATAACATCTTGCATATAAATATTCATTTATTAAACTAAATCAAAACTAAAATGGGCCTTTAGTATTTATTTATAGATAAATTTCAATTATGCTTTATTATTTTCTTAATAACTTATTTTTAAATTTTGTACATGAATAATTAATTTTCTTAGGATCGAAATCGACACGAAATATTTTAAAATAAATAATTTATTAAATGAGTTGGCATATATTCTTATTCACCAAAATAAATTAATTTTAATTATTTCTTTCATTTTTATTCTTTTTGCCTACAATAACCATTTAATTTATTAATTTATTTCTTTAAAAATTAAATATCATAAAATTTCACAAAAATAATTTAAATGAAATGAAAATACAGTAACACTAAAATAAATTATTTTTTTCCAGAATTAATTATTTTTAACCCAAATTTATGAATTTCCTTATTTTATGCGTTTTTTAGCAAAAACAAATTAATAATAATATTTATATTCAACAATTATTCACGAAATTAATACACAACTCATGTCTCATACTTTTATATATACAGAAAAAGTTTCGTTTAAAAATATTAATATTTACTATTATAATTAAAATTATTTCAGATTTTGCGGTTTGTTTTTTTTTAGAAAAAACTTAATAATAATATTTATACTTAACAATATTTCACGAAATTAATACAAAATCTATATCTCATATATATATATATGTACAGAAAAAATTTCTTTTAAAAATATTAATATTTACTATTTTAATTCAAATTATTTCAGATTTTGCGGTTTTTGGCAATTTCAAAGAATAAATCATATAAATTAAATTACAACGAATTAATTCACCAAAATTTGCAGAAAATGAAATTTAAATATAATGAACACATATAAAAATTTATGGGCATAATTTCATGTAAATAAATATATGTAAGAATTTATACCTTTACTAATATCACTATTAATTAATTCCCTTTGTTGTAGAATTTCTAACCACAAAATTAGCTTCCTCCCCTTGAATTTCTATAATTAACACTAAATACTATTATTAGAAAATTTTTGAGAATTTTTAGGAATTTTTCTAGGGTTTTTAGAATTTTTCTTTAGAAATTTGCTTTTAGGAATAAATTTTCTGATTTTTTTTTCTCCTCCTTTCCTTTTACCCACGGTATGCTTGTTCTATTTATAGGCTAAGGATTGTAATTTTTTTGTTGTTTTAATTTTTCTTCATGTGCAAGCAAATATAATTACTCCAAGATATTTTATCATAAGGATAAGACTACATTAAAATTTTTTGTCACCTAGTTTTAGTCTTGCCGCCAACTTTTTAGAATTTTACCTTTTTTTTTTAATTATTATTATAATATATATCTTTATTTTTAATAAATTAATATGGGAAATAAAAAGATTTAGCTAGACTTAATATTTAGATAATTTATTTTAAGAGAAATAAATTATATATAAAAGAAAAACGAGAACTTAAAAACGATTGGAATAAAATTTCGAAACGGCATTAAAAAGAAAATAATAAAACGAAACGATTATTGAATTTGTCAAAATATTTAAGATTAAGAAAAACGGTCTGTTACAAAGGCGATGTGGGATAGCATGTATGAAACATTTCAATTCATGGGTGAATTGCAACACATCCGATCCCACATCCTAAAATGAAAGATGGGAAGCTCCTACTTTCTTATAAATAGTCTCATGTGAATTCCAATGGTTTTGCTTAAGTGTTCCCATTGGCTATCTTCTTACTTTAGAAGGTTGGGCTATATGGGCATACTATAGAATAGTGTGTAGGGAGGTTTGGGTTTCTAGGGTCGGGTGAGGGGTTAGGATTAGGATAGAAGGCTTTAGAGCCATAAGGGAGGGGGACTAACTTAGGGTAGGATAGGGTAGGGGCTTAGAATAGAAGGTATATGTTTAGGTTAGGATAGTGCTTAGGGGAGGGTTAGGGTAGGATAGGATAGGGGTTTAGGGTGGGGTAGGATAGGATAGGGGTTTAGGCTAGGGTAGGATAGAATAGGGGTTTAGGCTAGGGTAGGATAGAATAGGGGTTTAGGCTAGGGTAGGATAGAATAGGGATTTAGGGTAGGGTAGGATAGAATAGGGGTTTAGGGTAGGATAGGGTAGGGGTTTAGGGTGGGGTAGGATAGGGGTTTAGGGTGGGGTATGTTTTTTACATGCCGGAAGCATGGTTCGGCATTTCCTTACTATCAAGCCTTTTTATTATTATGTTACTGTTTTCATATAAATGCAACATTATAATACCATACAATAGAAATAAATTCATAACATCTTGCATATAAATATTCATTTATTAAACTAAATCAAAACTAAAATGGGCCTTTAGTATTTATTTATAGATAAATTTCAATTATGCTTTATTATTTTCTTAATAACTTATTTTTAAATTTTGTACATGAATAATTAATTTTCTTAGGATCGAAATCGACACGAAATATTTTAAAATAAATAATTTATTAAATGAGTTGGCATATATTCTTATTCACCAAAATAAATTAATTTTAATTATTTCTTTCATTTTTATTCTTTTTGCCTACAATAACCATTTAATTTATTAATTTATTTCTTTAAAAATTAAATATCATAAAATTTCACAAAAATAATTTAAATGAAATGAAAATACAGTAACACTAAAATAAATTATTTTTTTCCAGAATTAATTATTTTTAACCCAAATTTATGAATTTCCTTATTTTATGCGTTTTTTAGCAAAAACAAATTAATAATAATATTTATATTCAACAATTATTCACGAAATTAATACACAACTCATGTCTCATACTTTTATATATACAGAAAAAGTTTCGTTTAAAAATATTAATATTTACTATTATAATTAAAATTATTTCAGATTTTGCGGTTTGTTTTTTTTTAGAAAAAACTTAATAATAATATTTATACTTAACAATATTTCACGAAATTAATACAAAATCTATATCTCATATATATATATATGTACAGAAAAAATTTCTTTTAAAAATATTAATATTTACTATTTTAATTCAAATTATTTCAGATTTTGCGGTTTTTGGCAATTTCAAAGAATAAATCATATAAATTAAATTACAACGAATTAATTCACCAAAATTTGCAGAAAATGAAATTTAAATATAATGAACACATATAAAAATTTATGGGCATAATTTCATGTAAATAAATATATGTAAGAATTTATACCTTTACTAATATCACTATTAATTAATTCCCTTTGTTGTAGAATTTCTAACCACAAAATTAGCTTCCTCCCCTTGAATTTCTATAATTAACACTAAATACTATTATTAGAAAATTTTTGAGAATTTTTAGGAATTTTTCTAGGGTTTTTAGAATTTTTCTTTAGAAATTTGCTTTTAGGAATAAATTTTCTGATTTTTTTTTCTCCTCCTTTCCTTTTACCCACGGTATGCTTGTTCTATTTATAGGCTAAGGATTGTAATTTTTTTGTTGTTTTAATTTTTCTTCATGTGCAAGCAAATATAATTACTCCAAGATATTTTATCATAAGGATAAGACTACATTAAAATTTTTTGTCACCTAGTTTTAGTCTTGCCGCCAACTTTTTAGAATTTTACCTTTTTTTTTTAATTATTATTATAATATATATCTTTATTTTTAATAAATTAATATGGGAAATAAAAAGATTTAGCTAGACTTAATATTTAGATAATTTATTTTAAGAGAAATAAATTATATATAAAAGAAAAACGAGAACTTAAAAACGATTGGAATAAAATTTCGAAACGGCATTAAAAAGAAAATAATAAAACGAAACGATTATTGAATTTGTCAAAATATTTAAGATTAAGAAAAACGGTCTGTTACAAAGGCGATGTGGGATAGCATGTATGAAACATTTCAATTCATGGGTGAATTGCAACACATCCGATCCCACATCCTAAAATGAAAGATGGGAAGCTCCTACTTTCTTATAAATAGTCTCATGTGAATTCCAATGGTTTTGCTTAAGTGTTCCCATTGGCTATCTTCTTACTTTAGAAGGTTGGGCTATATGGGCATACTATAGAATAGTGTGTAGGGAGGTTTGGGTTTCTAGGGTCGGGTGAGGGGTTAGGATTAGGATAGAAGGCTTTAGAGCCATAAGGGAGGGGGACTAACTTAGGGTAGGATAGGGTAGGGGCTTAGAATAGAAGGTATATGTTTAGGTTAGGATAGTGCTTAGGGGAGGGTTAGGGTAGGATAGGATAGGGGTTTAGGGTGGGGTAGGATAGGATAGGGGTTTAGGCTAGGGTAGGATAGAATAGGGGTTTAGGCTAGGGTAGGATAGAATAGGGGTTTAGGCTAGGGTAGGATAGAATAGGGATTTAGGGTAGGGTAGGATAGAATAGGGGTTTAGGGTAGGATAGGGTAGGGGTTTAGGGTGGGGTAGGATAGGGGTTTAGGGTGGGGTATGTT
The DNA here is from genome assembly GCF_026212465.1 of Amaranthus tricolor. Taxonomy (NCBI): domain Eukaryota; kingdom Viridiplantae; phylum Streptophyta; class Magnoliopsida; order Caryophyllales; family Amaranthaceae; genus Amaranthus; species Amaranthus tricolor. Next base: position 21,828,759 of record NC_080051.1, on the reverse strand, counting down.
TTTTACATGCCGGAAGCATGGTTCGGCATTTCCTTACTATCAAGCCTTTTTATTATTATGTTACTGTTTTCATATAAATGCAACATTATAATACCATACAATAGAAATAAATTCATAACATCTTGCATATAAATATTCATTTATTAAACTAAATCAAAACTAAAATGGGCCTTTAGTATTTATTTATAGATAAATTTCAATTATGCTTTATTATTTTCTTAATAACTTATTTTTAAATTTTGTACATGAATAATTAATTTTCTTAGGATCGAAATCGACACGAAATATTTTAAAATAAATAATTTATTAAATGAGTTGGCATATATTCTTATTCACCAAAATAAATTAATTTTAATTATTTCTTTCATTTTTATTCTTTTTGCCTACAATAACCATTTAATTTATTAATTTATTTCTTTAAAAATTAAATATCATAAAATTTCACAAAAATAATTTAAATGAAATGAAAATACAGTAACACTAAAATAAATTATTTTTTTCCAGAATTAATTATTTTTAACCCAAATTTATGAATTTCCTTATTTTATGCGTTTTTTAGCAAAAACAAATTAATAATAATATTTATATTCAACAATTATTCACGAAATTAATACACAACTCATGTCTCATACTTTTATATATACAGAAAAAGTTTCGTTTAAAAATATTAATATTTACTATTATAATTAAAATTATTTCAGATTTTGCGGTTTGTTTTTTTTTAGAAAAAACTTAATAATAATATTTATACTTAACAATATTTCACGAAATTAATACAAAATCTATATCTCATATATATATATGTACAGAAAAAATTTCTTTTAAAAATATTAATATTTACTATTTTAATTCAAATTATTTCAGATTTTGCGGTTTTTGGCAATTTCAAAGAATAAATCATATAAATTAAATTACAACGAATTAATTCACCAAAATTTGCAGAAAATGAAATTTAAATATAATGAACACATATAAAAATTTATGGGCATAATTTCATGTAAATAAATATATGTAAGAATTTATACCTTTACTAATATCACTATTAATTAATTCCCTTTGTTGTAGAATTTCTAACCACAAAATTAGCTTCCTCCCCTTGAATTTCTATAATTAACACTAAATACTATTATTAGAAAATTTTTGAGAATTTTTAGGAATTTTTCTAGGGTTTTTAGAATTTTTCTTTAGAAATTTGCTTTTAGGAATAAATTTTCTGATTTTTTTTTCTCCTCCTTTCCTTTTACCCACGGTATGCTTGTTCTATTTATAGGCTAAGGATTGTAATTTTTTTGTTGTTTTAATTTTTCTTCATGTGCAAGCAAATATAATTACTCCAAGATATTTTATCATAAGGATAAGACTACATTAAAATTTTTTGTCACCTAGTTTTAGTCTTGCCGCCAACTTTTTAGAATTTTACCTTTTTTTTTTAATTATTATTATAATATATATCTTTATTTTTAATAAATTAATATGGGAAATAAAAAGATTTAGCTAGACTTAATATTTAGATAATTTATTTTAAGAGAAATAAATTATATATAAAAGAAAAACGAGAACTTAAAAACGATTGGAATAAAATTTCGAAACGGCATTAAAAAGAAAATAATAAAACGAAACGATTATTGAATTTGTCAAAATATTTAAGATTAAGAAAAACGGTCTGTTACAAAGGCGATGTGGGATAGCATGTATGAAACATTTCAATTCATGGGTGAATTGCAACACATCCGATCCCACATCCTAAAATGAAAGATGGGAAGCTCCTACTTTCTTATAAATAGTCTCATGTGAATTCTAATGGTTTTGCTTAAGTATTCCCATTGGCTATCTTCTTACTTTAGAAGGTTGGGCTATATGGGCATAGTATAGAATAGTGTGTAGGGAGGTTTAGGTTTCTAGGGTCGGGTGAGGGGTTAGGATTAGGATAGAAGGCTTTAGAGCCATAAGGGAGGGGGACTAACTTAGGGTAGGATAGGATAGGGTAGGGGCTTAGAATAGAAGGTATATGTTTAGGTTAGGATAGTGCCTAGGGGAGGGTTAGGGTAGGATAAGATAGGGGCTTAAGGTAGGGTATGATAGGATAAGGTAGGGGTTTAGGGTTGGGTAGGATAGGATAGGGGTTTAGGCTAGGGTAGGATAGAATAGGGGTTTAGGGTAGGATAGGATAGTGGTTTAGGGTAGGGTATGATAGAATAGGGGTTTAGGGTAGGGTAGGATAGAATAGGGGTTTAGGGTGGGGTAGGATAGGGGTTTAGGGTGGGGTAGGATAGGGGTTTAGGGTGGGGTAGGATAGGATAGGGGTTTAGGGTGGGGTAGGATAGGATAGTGGTTTAGGGTGGGGTAGGATAGGATAGGGGTTTAGGGTAGGTTAGGATAGGGGTTTAGGGTAGTGTAGGATAGTAAAAATGTTACACACATGAATTGTGTTGGTCTAAATTGATGGTTTTGAAAATTTCTCGAGTTTTTGTGTTAATTCTTATGGTCTTCAATGTGATATTATATTTTATCGATCATTTCACTAAAATTTTTTCATTATTTTCCCCTTCCCATAAAATTAAATTCTTGAAATACTTTATATTTTGGAGTATCAAAACATGAGAAGTTGTGATAATTCTATGGAGTGAGCAAGGCAGCATGTAAACAACATCATAAGCTTGAGCGAGCAATCAAGCCGCTCAGGGGTGCCGAGCAAGCATATAAATCTCAATTCTTTCTAGAGACGTTTAAAACTGAATCCAACTTAACTCGATTTTAAAGTGAATTTAAAATAATGTAAAAATCAATGTGAATACAAGAACCGATTTTAAAATAATTCAAATTGATCCAATGATGCAAATAAACACCCTCCTTTCTTCATTTATTTCATTAGTTGAGCTCCCTATCAACAATTTTAACAAATTCTCAAATGTTCCTTCACCTAATTTATTGACATTGTTTGTTTACTTAACCTTGAAAATATCCTTAGTTTAACATTTTTTGATGTATATAGTCCTTATATATTTTTCAATGACTTTATATAAATATAAAATGAGGTATTAAATAAGTTGATATCTTCTTAATGTGGCGGCCGACTCATGAGTCATGACTTTTGTGTTATTGAAAATGATTATCATTCACTCTGTCTATATTGGTGCTTTTGACTATTTATTTAACTTAGATTCGACTCAAACTTTTCTTAAACTTAATTTATGATCCAACCATGTTAAAAAAGGTAAAATAAATGATTAAATACAATCCATCTATAAGTCATTAGGTACACTTTTAAAATCCTAAACCCATTAAACTCGATAGGTTTGAATTCAAATATGAAGTATAAGACTTTGGTTGTGGATTTGAACTTGAGTCTGAGTTTGAGTCACACGGTTTACACCAGACCAGAATATATTATGGTTTTTCGGTCCGGTCTGGTCTAAAATTTTTAAAACTTAGATCGGATCGGAAACTGTAATTTAAAAAAAACAGATCAGGCCATTTAGACCGTAGACTAAACCAAATACTTAAATTACGGTTTGATCCGATTTGATTTACAATTTAAATCAAACTTTGATCGGCCCTAGTCAAAATAAGCATAGTTGACATCCTAATCATTTAAAGGAGTAGGCTAAGAAGACAACCAATCACATCATACAATTACTTTTCACATCATAATATCCCTCCTCATTTCATAATTGATATTTTTTTCTCTTTCAAAATTAATATTTCTACATCTATTTCTTTTAAAATTAATTTAAAAACATTATATACCACCTTTGTGTCATAATGTTTGCTATATTTTTAATTACATCAGTTTCACAATATATGCTGTATTGCTATATATTCACTCCTATCATGATTAAATGTTAATTTTATTAATATTTAACTTTTACTCATTCCATTTTCATATGTAATTTACGAATTTTAGTGTTAAATTTTGACTATGATTTTCAATCGATCTATAAGAAAAAACATATTCATGTGGTATCTTGTTAGATTTGTTTCAAAATATATACTTTTAAATATCAACTTTTTAGAATTTTTAAAAACTCACAATTTACATTATTTGATTTAAAGTTTACATTGAGATATACGAAAAAAGCGAATGAGAAGAACATTTAAAAATAGAGGGAGTATAGTTTTTAAAGAAGCATGATTAGAGATATTTACGATCTAAAAATCGATAAGTGTGCAAAACTAAATGAAACATTTCACATTTGGTTAGAATATTATATGAGGGAGCATGTCATAATAAAGGAAGTAACTTATAAATTGTCTTATTTATTTTATTTTATCTTACTTCATATTTTATTAATTTTTATATTTTTGTCATCATTAACTTTTATTCTATTTTACTATCAGTTCTTAATACTTGGTACAATGTCAAAATGATGTAATTATCATGTAATGGGTCTAGTATAAAAAAAAATACAACCTATCTTTTGAGAGATCTTCTTTGTGGGAAACATCTCTTAAGTTCAACCTATTAAAGCTTAACTCACCCAATTAGTCAAAAAAAAATATGTGAAACAAATAAGTCGTAGAAATTTGAGCAAATGCGTATCATGTTGTATTCTTATTCATCATACCATCATCATTTGTTTGCAATCTTTTAGTTATTCATAAAGGCACGTGACTGCCAACTTAGATTGCAAGCTACTCATGTACTCATAACACATCTAACTTTACCAAGACTTAATTCAGCTGCCATATATTCTCATTTCTATTTAATTTGCATTTAATTTTTGTTTTGATTCCTCACAAATATTTATATTCTCTTATTTTATTTACGGTCCATTTGATAGATGATAACAGAGGGTGGTATTGAAAATGAAAAATTAATATAATTTTAGTTGAAAAATCTTTTGGCTACCTTAAAGGTCATACTTGTCCAACTTTAATCATCTTATTTCTTTATAAAATTCATTTCAATGCATTATCATAGGGAGATGTGATATTAGGTGGTAATGGAAATTTGTAAACAAAAAAATTTTTTTGTGATCAAAGTTTCATTACCATGGAAATGCTATGGAACTTTTGATGAATTTTTACACTATAAATCATTCTCATTACCACCATTTAGTACCATTAACCAAACAGTCTATTAATATTTGTCTTATCCACACACTGCAATAGCATATTTTCCAAAATCATGAGGACATATAGAGTAGCAAAAATTTGTATCAATTTTCAATTTATTTTGTTCTACTTATTTTAAATTATTTTCTTTTTTGGAAATTAACCCCACTAAGCCTGGCTGAATAGCATGAACACCATGAGTTGTGATTCAGGGCCTCATCTTAGAATTGTCCATCATTAGAGCCATTATGTTGCATTGAATAAAAGTACTTGTATTGTACAATGTTTTAATATTATTATTGATAGTGTTATTGACCATTCATTTGTTGTTTATAATTCATCCATAAAATGATAAATTAATAATCCCTCCGTTCTTTTTTGATCTTCCACATTACTATAACGGGTAGTTTCAAAAGTTCTTCCACTTTAGAATACTTTCTATTTTTAGAAAGTTTTTATCCCACTTTTACCCCTTAAAACCCCCCTTTTCTTTTAATGTACCCCTTTTCTTTTATTTATAATTATTTTCTCTCTCATACTTTCAATACAATTATTACTTCACACTACTATATAATTAAAATAATTCCCACTACAACCTCATACTTCCAATACAATCATTACTTCACACTACTATTTAATTAAAATAATACCCACTACAACCCAAAGATTATATCTTCCTTAATATGTGTGAAAAACTCAAAGTGGAAGATCAAAAAAGAACGGACGGAGTATCTAACTATTGTCTAACAAAATCAAAATGAGGGATTAATTCTTGTGGTAATTATTGATTAGGTGATAAATCATGGGATGACGAGTTCATTCTTGGATGAATTGCTAAATGTTTCCAAGCAATTTTTTGGGCTTCCTTTAGATGAGAAACTGAAATATTGCCCAATTCCATCGAAGGACACTACCAAATACTTCAATGGGTATGCAAATTCCTCCCCTATTGCAGGATATGAGAAATCTTTGAACTGGAATGATAGATTATTTCTCATAGCTCATCCTGACAAATATCGTAAACTCCGATTTTGGCCTCAAAAACCACACAACTTCAGGTATATATATGACTTGCATAACTTTCTTGGTGTGTATTGTTGGGTTGTTTTTACAAATTAAAGATGATTTTCATATTTTATAGGTCATTGGAGATTTTTCTCCCACAGTCCTCATATATGGATTTGATATGGTATCTATTTGGCTTATGAAGTGTGAGCATCATCTTGTGTTTTCCGATCATATATGCTGACGTTCAAAATAAGTCAAGTCTAAACTTAAATATAATGTCAAAACTTAAATATAATGTCAGAGCCGAAGTTCGATTAAAAATTATATGATAGCTAGGTCCAAAAAGGATGATATTCTTAACCTAATTATTAATTACTTCCACGTAGGAATTTAACACGGTTTGCATGCGAGGAGGTTTTTATGGCATAAAACCTTATATTTTCTTAATCTACTAATCATTACACCTATATAGTTCCTCCGTTCCTTAAAGTTATCGTTTTTAATTGTTATTTTGCGTTAGTTTTTATTATTATTGTTCATATGAGTAATCTATCTAATTATATCGTAAATTTTGGACAAAACTAATTTTATAAAAAATTAATATAAAAATATAATAAGAAATTACGGAAAGATAAAAATCTATCTATTTAATCGTTGACTTAAAATTTACTAGATTGAATTTATTTTTAAAGAATGAGTGAAATTAAACTTATTATTGTACGTTTTCAAGTACTGAAGGCTAAAATATAATTTATTTTTGTAAAGTAATACAATAGGGGTGTATCTAATGTCATTTAATAATGCCAACTGACAATATTTTACTTATATATAAAATGGTATACTTAAAAGATATTACGATATGCATGTGTTGGTTAAAATTTGTTATGTCAATGCTGACCTAAGCCCAAACCTCTTTTAAGTATAATTTTTTAATTATTATGGACATTATTTGATTTTATTTTAGTGTTAGCCCCAAAATATAGAGATTTATACAAATGTAATGTTATTGTCTAAAAATGAAATAATGGTAATCAATTATTGATGCAGAGAATTGGTAAAGGAATACAGTTTGAAGCTAAAAATGATGTTTGATGTTCTCCTAAAAGCGATGGCGAAGTCTATACGATTAGATGAAAATAGCTTCTTAAATCAAATGGATGGAGGAGTTATCGCAACAAGATTTGCAATGTATCCTCGCTGTTCATCTCCTGATCGTGTTTACGGCATTCATCCACATACTGATGGATCAACTATTACAACACTTTTACCTGATCGTGTTTACATATTCTTGTTACTCATCCTGACAATTTTTGTAAATTCCAATTTTGGCCTCAAAAACCACACAATTTCAGGTAAATTTAGCTTGGCATATCAAACAAATATCTTTTCACCTCAAACTAAATAACTCGTTTAGTTATTGAGTTAGTTATCCAGTTATAAATTAATAAAACGCTATTTTTAAAATAAAAATTGTTAAAAAGTACTACATAAATTTTTTTTCCCAAAAGGTACTCTATAGAAAAAGTTTTGTACTCTAAAGAAAAAGTTTTGTCAAAAAATTCCTAATAAATTTTTTTCTGTTTCAATGAGTACCAAGTAACGTTTTCTACGGTTAACTGGTCAAAATCGAAAACTCTTCTTTCTCATCTTCAATTTCTTTTTCAATTTAATTTTGATTTTGATTAAAAAGTAGAGGAAGAAGATTGTGAAGAAATTGAATTGGATTTAGTTTAGACAGATCGGGTAAAATAATTAAGTAAAGTTGAGTATTTACTTAAATGTGTTATTGTTATCTACAAATGAAAAACTGGTAATCAATTATGATGCAGAGAATTGGTCAAGGAATACAATTTGAGGTTAAAAATGATGCTGGGAGTCCTCCTTAAAGCCATGTCAAGGTCTATAAAAATAGATGAAGATAGTTTGTTGAATGAGATGGATGAAGGAGCCATAGCAACAAGATTTGCAATGTATCCTCGTTGTTCGTGTCCTGATCGTGTTTATGGAGTTCATCCACATTCTGATGGATCAGTTATTACGGCACTTCTACCAGATAAGGAAGTATCTGAAGGCTTAGATATCATGAAAGATTAGAGTTGTTCAAAACAAACCCGACCAGGAATTGAAAATTATCCGACCCGAAAAAATGTTAAATTTTTAGGTTTACCGAACCGGAATTATCCGAACCGATACTGCACTCGAATCGTTTGATAACCGAAAAGGGCAAAATCGAACTCGGACTGCAACCGAATTTTATAACCGACATATAAACGTTAACCGATGTTACCCGAACTCAATAGTGATCGACCCGAGTCAAATCCGACCCGAACTATGCACGTAACCGAATGCAACCTGACTAAAACCGATTAAGATCGAACTGATACAAACCCGAATCGATTATTAATCGAAATGTTTTTAATCCGAACTGATACAAACCCGAACCGATTGTTAATCGAACTGTTATAAATCCGAATCAATTTTTCACCTAATTTCAGCAAATTAGGTCCAATTTCAATTTTCTAATTATGATTTTTTGAATATTTGAAAACTAATTTCTAATATTGAAACATTGTAAACAAGATTATATATAAATAAATAAGATTCCCCATGATATTAAAATCAATTACAAACCAATAAGCACATTACAAAAATTGGACAATTAGTAAGATCTCACACGTCTATATACAAAGATCAACGACTTAGAATAAGTAATGTATCAATTGAGTAATATATTCATCAAATTGGACAATTAGTTATCTAAAATAATTTATTTGAGTATATAAATATTTTATATCAAATATTAAATATTTTTATCATTGAATTTGATCAAATTGCATAATTTAGGCTATTTAATTCAAAGTAACAAAAGATGAGGTACTAGTTTCATTTACTATAATAGATCAAATTACAATAAATAAACTTTGAATTACGATCGATTATTAATAGCCTATAAATTATTAATAGCCTATAAAGGCTTCCTCCAGAAATAAACGTATGCCACTTAATGAAGCGAGCACATGGTATTCTTTAGTAAAAGGCGAAAGAATAGTTCGCTTTGTGCTCACTGCATGGTAGCGTGAGAATAAAGAGAAGCAGGTTTTGTTATTTATATGCATAGCATTACCTTGCTCTTTTTTCTTGACCGATGTGGGATATTGTGCTTTCACTAATCTCTACAACAATGTTTTTTTTTCGGAAAGTACTCCAAAAATGTAGTGTTTTGAGAATTTGAAATAAGAAATCCCTTGTTAACTCATATTTACATTAGAGTAAGTTAGAATGAGTAGTAATAAAACTGAATTTACAAAATTTTCAATGGGTTAATAAATGGGTTAAAATATGGGTCGACCTGACCTGATTGACCAATTTAATAAATGGGTTAAACAGGTTTTTTTTGGGTTTAAAAATTCAACCAGAACCTAACCCATTTAATAAACAGATCAGGTTGGGTTGACCCATTTAATTAATTGGGTCAAAAATCTAAACCCAAACCCGCTAATTTTGGATCGGTTTCAGATCAGGTTAGCAGGTTGGGTCAGCTTTTGCCAGCCTTAAGATCAGTAATAACATTGAGTTAACTGTCAATGATAGTCTGTAACTATAACTCTATAACTC